>NC_138202.1:348565391-348800391 GCF_964194415.1 Vipera berus
TTGCATGCTTTAAAACTGCTAGGTGGGCAGGAATGGAAGCTCACCCCATCATGAGATGTTCAGTTCTCAAACTTGGGCTGCTGGCTTTCCAGCTGACAAGCCCAGCATCTTAACCTCTGAGCCACTGCACCACCTCCAGTGTAGTTATAGTGCTAAAATAATTTAAGGAATTAAACAGCAGGTGAAAGAGGTGTATCTTTAAACATTCTGTAAGTTGAGGAAGTAGTAAGCAGCCCAGAAGAAGGAATTCTCCTATATGCCGGAAAGACACATAGCTGAAAAGCTTATTTTCCATCAGACTCTAACGCACTTTATTAGAATCAGGACAAAAAGAATGCTCCAGAAACAGTAGCAGATCGAACAGCAGAGGATAAAATGTCATGGCATCTGTAAGCAAAAGTTGCATCTGGTACAAAGCCAAGCCTATTCATTTATAAGGTCATTTAAAGGATGCACAACTCAAACTGCTTATGTTTCTGCTTGGGTGAGCCCTCAATGTGTCTAGAAAAACTAAATATGAAAAGCTAAACCCAGAGATCTGAAAACGATCCTGAAACAAATCCAGTACTAAAACCTTTAAACAATTAAATGCTTGCTGAAAGAGCTGTATCTTGAAGAAAAGTTCTGTTAATTGACAAAGTGGTAAGCAGTACACAGGAGTTCTCTTGTGAGTCAGAAGGACACACATTTGAATGCTTATTTTCAGACAGATGCAAACAGACTTTTTTTTAAAGAAGGAAGGCCAAAAAGAACACTCCAGAAACATAACAAAGCAAAATTGGAGGATTAAATGTTACAGCAGCTGCAAGCAAGAGTTGCACCTGGTGCAAAGCCCAGCCTGTTCATTTATAAGGTCATTGAAAAGATAAAGGTAAAGGTAAAGGTTCCCCCGCACATGCGTGCTAGTCGTTTCCGACTCTAGGGGCCGGTGCTCATCTCCGTTTCAAAGCCGAAGAGCCAGTGCTTGTCCAAGGACGTCTCCGTGGTCATGTGGCCGGCATGACTAGACGCCAAAGGCGCACGGAACGCTGTTACCTTCCCACCGTAGTGGTCCCTATTTTTCTACTTGCATTTTTTACGTGCTTTCGAACTGCTAGGTTGGCAGAAGCTGGGACGAGTAACAGGCGCTCACTCTGCTACGCGGCACTCGGGATTTGACCCGCCAAACTGCCAACCTTCTGATCGACAAGCTCAGCATCCTAACCCACTGAGCCACCGCGTCCCTATTGAAAAGATGCACACACCCAAACCGAATATCTGACAGAAATTACGGAGTCAACTGAAAGAGATGCTAAGAAGAACGCATCCACTCTCTGTGAATGGTAACTTTGTCATTAGCAGAAAAATCCTCCTTAACTCAATTGAGTAGGAAATGAGGGGCCAGAATAACAGTGTTGGAAGGGACTTTGGAGGTCTTCTAGTCCAGCCCCCAGCTCAAGGAGGAAATCCTATAACATTTAAGGCAAATGATTGTCCAGTTTCTTCTTTAAAACCTCCAGGGTCTTCCTGGTGTCTTCTTTGCAACTCTGAGTGATGGTTTGCCAGTGGTCTACTGTTATTTTTCATGCTGCTCGCAATCACCACCCAGTGTTTCTTGCATGGCTGAAACCCTAACCCTAACCCTAACCCATGACAAATCACAAAGTGAAATGGTTGAAAAGATCTTGGGAGATCATCTAATCCTAAACCCTGTCCGTATATATATATATATATATATATATATATATATATATATATATATATGTTTAAGTATTTGTCAAGGCTGTATGTATGTATGTATGTATGTATGTATGTATGTATGTATGTATGTATTTGGGTCTTTTCCCATGTAGGATTGAGGGTGTCTTGGAGACGTTTCGATGAGGTCCCACTCGTCATCTTCAGGCTGGTGTCTTCGGTTTTGTGCTTGTGCGAGCGAAGCGTGATCAGAGCTGCCGTCTCTCTATAAATACTGGTGGGGATGTGTGGGGTGCTGGCTTTGTTGCTGTAAGCGGATTGGTTGGCTGTGATGTTACATCATGATTGGTTGATGGGGTTATTGTTAGGGGATTAGTTGGCTGTTTTGCAGCATCCTGTGTGTCTGATATGGTATAGGTTCTCCTGCTTGATCAGGAGGCTGGACTAGAAGACCTCCAAGGTCCCTTTCAGCTCTATTCTATTCTTTCTATATTAACAGAATCTTGCAAAGACTAAAAGTATTCCTCCCATCATTTCCTTTTACTCTCTGGAAAATTAGGGAGGCTCTCTTCTGAAACTCCATGCCCTCAACTCTTCTGTGGGCTGAGATATCTTTTAAAGGCCAGTTGTCCAGTCTGCCTCCTGTCCCTCAAGGTCATTCCCATATACCGTTCCTGTCAAGCTATGAAACCTGCTGCCTTTAGGACCGCTGTAATGCTTCTTGCTTGCCTACAGCACAGGGGTGGGAAGTGGGGACAGGTTCGGGGATCCACAGGTGTTCCCCATCAACGTGAGAGACCAAGCCCTTGAAGAGTTGTTTTGGCAAATTTAAGTTTCTTCTCATAGCAATTACTGGGAGACATATTGGACAATGGACCTGAACTGTCAGAGAGGGGAGGGAAAGTTTCACTCTTTGCCGTTTCCTCAGAGCTAACTTCCCTTCTATCTTACCAGCTTTGCTAATGTCTAATAAAGTTTAAATTAGAGAATGCAATGTCTCTGGTGTTTTGCTTCGTTGGGTTCTTCAGCCAGAATTTGACAATTACATTGTGTCATTAACTCACAGTCAGTGGCACATAGAAGTTGGAAATACTTAAGAGGAAGAAGAGGAAGAGGATGTGAGAGGAAGGGGGAGGTAGGATGAAGAAGGGAGGGGGAGGAGGAGGAAGAGAAGGAGGAGGAGAAGGAGGAGGAGGAGGGGGGTTGTTCTGAAGATAAAAGAGACGAGTAGAAACTCTTGCCCATTTATATAAGAAAAGGGCAACAGATGTATTTAGTGCAATCTGGGAGAATTTGTCTTCCAGATCATTCCTAAATTCAGTTTTGCTAACAATGAAAAAGCCTGGTACTCTGAAATATGCTTCTATGCATGAAGATTCCCAAACTCTTGAAGCACTAGTCTCTTAGCAACCAGAGTACTCTTTGTATTAAAATATAACTGCAGGGAACTGACTGTCATTTCCTGGAGCCCTAAACACACTGAATCAGCAAGTGCCTAAGAAAAGATAGACAGTGCAAAAACGGGAATAGGACACAGAAGGCACTTTAGCCCTATGAAAGTATTCTAATTTTGTAGGGGAATATATGGAAAACAACAACAACAACAACAACAACAACAACAACAACAACAACAACAACAATAATAATAATAATAATAATAATAATAATAATAATAATAATAATAATAATAGTAAAGGTTCCCTCGCACATGCGTGCTAGTCGTTTCCGACTCTAGGGGCCGGTGCTCATCTCCGTTTCAAAGCCGAAGAGGCAGCACTTGTCTGAGGACGTCTCCGTGGTCATGTGGCCGGCATGACTTGACGCCAAAGGCGCACGGAACGCTGTTACCTTCCCACCGGAGTGGTCCCTATTTTTCTACTTGCCTTTTTACATGCTTTCGAACTGCTAGGTTGGCAGAAGCTGGGACGAGTAACAGGCGCTCACTCTGTTATGCGGCACTCAGGATTCGACCCGCCAAACTGCCGATCTTCTGATTGACAATCTCAGCGTCCTAACCCACTGAGCCACCATAATAATAATAATAATAATAATAATAATAATAATAATAATAATAATAATAATAATAATAATAAAGTTGGAAGGGACCTTAGAGGTCATCTAGTCCAGCCCCCTGCTCAGGCAGGAAACCCTATACCATTTCAGGCAAATGGTTGTCCAATCTCTTCTTTAAAACTTCCAGTGTTGGAGCAATCACAACTTCTAGAGGCAGGTGGTTCCACTGATTAATTGTTCTGACTATAAGGAATTTTCTCCTTAGTTCTAGGTTGCTTCTCTGTTTGGTTAGTTTTCATCCGTTGCTTCTTGTCCTGCCTTCAGGTGCTTTGAAGAATAGCTTGACTCCCTCTTCTTTGTGGCAGCCCCTGAGATACTGGAACACTGCTATCATGTCACCCCTCATCCTTCTCTTCATTAAACTAGACATACCCAATTCCAGCAACTGTTCATTATATGTTTTATAAGGAATGGCTTATACCAGCCACATGAGTCTAGTCTAAATGGGCCCAGGGCTCTGCAATGAAATGGAAACTCCAGCTCAGCATTAGATTTTTTTTAAGTCCTATCTTGCTCTGGACATTTTTTTGGAGAAAAACACAAGAGGAACATATGCAAAACTCTGGACTTGAAGAACATCAACAACTTCAGATGTGCTGATGAGATGGTTCCCATAATAAGAAGAGAGGGGAAAAAACTTATAGAATCTTTCATTGTCATTGAAAGAAGAGCGTGGAAAATCTTGTCTTATGCCCAATCTTACCAAACAAAAAGAGAACTATATATATTTATTTTTGTTAAAGTTTTTAATATTTCCAAATTTAAATTAATAATTTACCCTCTCTAGTTTTTGCTTTCCTGACACGAGATGAGATAAAAAAACAAAGCAACATAAATGTTATGTCGATACCCAGTGCCAACTATAGGCAAAGAGGTGGAGAAGAAAGTGACGTGCAGGTAGTCCTCGAAGTTCAAAGTTACAACAGCACTGGAAAAAAGTGATTTACGACCCTTTTCACACTTACAACTGTTGCAGCATCCACATGGTCACATGATCAAAGTTCAGACACCTGGCAACTGGCATGTATTTATGACGCTTGCAGTGTCCAGGAGTCAAGTGATGACCTTTTGTGACCTTGTGACAAGCAAAGTCAATGGGGAAGCCATGAACAACTGTGTTATTGAGTTAACAACTGCAGTGATTCACTCAACAACTGTGCCAAGAAAGATCGTAACATGGGGCAAAACTCCTTTAACCACTGTCTTGCTTAGGAATGGAAATTTGGGGCTCACTTGTCATTCCTAGACTCAAACATTCACAGAAATAGTAACTGCAGCCTTGAAATAAAAGATGTCTGCCACTTGGATTGAGACAAACTAATATAGTGTGCATACTTTGCATTGACCCCCAAGGTACAGATAGTAAAACCATGGTTTCCTAATATGTATGTATGACAGTGAAACTTGGGTCATCAGACATGCTGAATAAAAAATGGATTCCTTTGAATTGTGGTCCTGCAGAAAATTGTTGAGAATATATTGGACCACAAGAAGAAAAATAATATTTGATAATAGCCAAAGTAAATCCAGACTGTTCACTAGAACCACTAATAAAGCTGAAGCTTAGATGTTTTGACACATAAACTGAAGGCAAAGTTACTAGAAACACCTGACAGAAAAATTGAAGTCAATGGAGAAAAAAGGAAGAGTGCAACAGAGGACAATGTGGCTAGTTTCAATGAGACAAACATGGGCCTATTTGACAAAACATTTTTTTTTAGATCATAGAGATTTAAGTGAGTGAACAACATGGAGATTGAGGCAACAAATTTGATATTCTAAAACAGGTGTGTCCAACTCAGCACCCATGGTTTGCATGCAGTAAAGCCTTGGTCACAATAAAAATATCTTTCTGTACTTCAGGAAACGTTCCCTGCTGATGGGTGCTTCTTGAATTCACCGGTGAATTTAAATTTGGACTTCACGACCATCTCTTCAAATTCATACACTAATCACAAAATTTGGCCACTTGACCACCAGATAATCTTCCAATCCAAAACTCACATGCCCATTTGCTCGTAAACCACTGCAGTGATGTTCACCTATCTTTCCATCTCCAATGGAGGCAAACAGAATAAACTTTGACAAAGACTTTTCTCAATTATTGACAATAGAGAAACATGTGGAAAATGAGTCTCTATTGGTTTATCAATGTAGGGGAAAAAAAACCTTGGCACAAGCTTAATCCTGGAATCAGCAAGAGATAATGAATGACTTTCCCAAACATCTAAGTTTGTAGGCGTTTTACTGCTGACATTACTGTACTTTAGCAAAAGTCATATGTGTGACAGAAAATGTGTTTGTGGGGAAAAAATGAATCAATGAGGTTAGTGAATTCTTATCTGTCGTTCCACTAAATAGATTACTAAAGAAATGCCTAGAATACCAATTCTATAAATTTTATCAATAGCAATTAATCTGGGTAGAATCAGAAAGGAAACATTAAGCTCACTGGAGATTAATGTTACTGTAGCTTGAAAAATAGTTTTCAGGGTGTGCCAACTGTGAATAGAATAGAATAGAATAGAATAGAATAGAATAGAATAGATTAGAATAGAATAGAATAGAATAGAATAGAATAGAATAGAATAGAATAGAATAGAATAGAATAGAATAGAATAGAATAGAATAGAATAGAATAGAATAGAAAAATAGAATAGAATAACAGAACAGAACAATAGAATAGAATAGAATAGAATAGAATAGAATAGAATAGAATAGAATAGAATAGAATAGAATAGAATAGAATAGAATAGAATAGAATAGAATAGAATAGAATAGAATAGAATAGAATAGAATAGAATAGAACAGTAGTGGTGAACCTATGGCACATGTGCCAGAAGTGGCACTCACAGTCCTCTGTTGGCACGTGCCCCACCACCGCCAACAGCAGGTCAATCAGGCCACCACTGCCTCCCAGAGCAGGAGCCCTGCCTGGCACAAAAGAGGCAAAGCAGCTGACTAGCAAGCTTGAGTAAAGGTAGTAGAACAGAGGTCACCAACCATTGTCGATTGGTGGACTGGAAGAAAAGGGAGGGGGAAGCATTTTACATGTGTGTATGCGCGCACGGGGCCGCAAGCATGCACACGCTGCAAATAGAGCAGGGCTAGTGCCTGCATGATACTCAGTAGCCCTGCCCCATTCTTGCGTGGTGCAGCGCCTTGTATCTGCACCCCGCAGTGCAGCGGTGACTGTTTTTGCACCTTGCAGCACGGTGGTCCATTTTTGTGCCTCTGGTTTTTGCATGCCAGAGGCAGCAATCAGAGACGCCTCCCTGCCCCCTTGAGGGCACCACAAAGCTGATGCGGACCTGGCACTTTGCGATAAATAAGTGGGTTTTGGGTTGCAGTTTGGGCACAGTCTCTAAAAGGTTTGCCACTACTGGAATAGAATAATAGAATAGAACAGAACAGAATAATAGAATAGAATAAAAATAGAATAGAACAGAACAGAACAGAATAGAGTTGGAAGAGACCTGATGAAGTGTCCAGAGTTCCCGAAATCTCATGAGACTGCACAGTACAGGTAGTCCTCAACTTGCAACCATTTGTTTAGTGGCCAAAGTTACATCAGCACTGAAAAAAGTGACTTATGACCAGTCCTTGTAATTAAGACTGTTGCCGCCTCCCCACGTCATGTGATCAAAATTTGGATGTTTGGCAACTGAAATGTATTTACATTGGTTGCAGCTTCCTGTGATCACCCTTTGCACCCTTTCCAGCTGGCTTCCAACAAGCAAAGTCAAAGGGGGAAGCTGGACTCGATTAACGGCTGAATGGTCACTTAACTGCAGTGATTCACTTAACAACCATGGCAAACATGGTCATAAAATCAGAAGCGATTCCCTTAACATCATCCTTGCTTAGCAGTGGAAATTCTGGTGCAAACTGTCATTGTAACTCAAGGACTACCTTGTTTTAAGTTGAGGATTACCTGTATTAGTACAATATTGGTACAATAAGCAGTGCACTGCTAGATTAGATCCCCAGCTCATGTAGCCCAACAGTTTGTTTTCACAGTGGTCAACTAACTGCTCAAGGAAGTCTACTGGTCTCCTAGCAGACGACTTTCAGAGGCAATCACACTGCCATCAATGCTAATAACCATTAATCCACATTACTCACTGCATTAAACTCAGTGTCCTTTATATTAGCCTAGAATTAGAAAGCTATCAGATTACATTGATTGATCAAGACGATTTCAGTCATTTTATTAATTCTGACCACTAAAAGGCTAAACCCAGAAACTTATTCCAATGATGTACACTAGATCACATAGAGTTCTACTTGCGGATCATTTAGAGTCTAGTGAAAAGAAGGAATAGGGGTGACACGATAGCAGTGTTTCAATATTTGAGGGGCTGCAACAAAGAACTAAGGGCTAACTATTCTCCAAAGCACCAGAAGGCTGGACAAGAAGCCATGGATAGAAACTAATCAAGGACAGAAGCAACCTACAGTAAAACTAAGGAGGAATTTGTTGACAGTGAGAACTGGATCGTGTTAAGCAGGAATCATGGAAGAAGCACTTATCTTAAACATTTGCTAAGAAAGACACCTGATGATTATGGCCTGCTAATTATTGAGAATTAGAAGGAAAAGTGGTAGCTAAAACCATACTTTCCAATTGTTTCAGTCATCATTTGGGGAGAGGGAGGTCCATCATATCCCTAAATGTATCCAGCCTGGTTTGTTTTCTCCAATGCCACAAACTAAGAGGCAATTGTTGAGAAAGAGAAAGTTTGTGGTGCTTTCAAGAGGATCAAGGAAAGATGCAGGGGAGAAGCCAGATTTTGCCACATACTGTATTGGGAGATTATGGGGAAGATGGAGAAGTAATGGAAGGAAGAACAGACATAAACAATAAGGAAACAGAAGGCAAGTTTTATGGTAGTTTGTCTCATAAATAGCAACAAAGCTAGGACTATCAGAGATATGACCAGCCAAAGACATGGACAATTGGAAAGTAGTCTTGTCTGGACTACTGCAATGCATGGTACATGGGGCTGTCCTTGAAGAATATTCAGAAGCTTCAACTGGTGCAGAATGTGGCTGTATGGACGGCATAAGGTGCCGGATACACAACACATGTAACATCACTGCTTCAGGAGCTGCCCTGGTGACCTGTGTGTTTCCAGGTGCAATTCAAGATGCTAGTTGTCACCTTTAAAGTCTTTCATGGCTGGGGCCATGTTACCTTAGGGACTGTCTTCTCATCCAATTCTCATCCTACCCATCCAATTTAGTCAGGTAGGTTGGGCTCTGGGTCCCATCAGCTAAAGAATGCCAACTGGCAGGAACCAAGAGACATGCCTTCTCTTCTGTCATTCCTGTTCTCTGGAATATTCTCCCTTCAGATATCAGGATGACCCTGACTACACAGACCTTTCCCAAGGCTATGAAGACTTGGTTGTTTGCCTGGACCTGGGGCCCTTACGGTGTTAAGGGCCCTATTTCTTGGCTGTGTTAATGGCCACAGCAACAGCTTTACCTGGTGCTGTATATATTTAGTTTGATCTGTTTTCATAGTTGTTTTTAATCGTTTTTCTATTTTATGAAGTACATTGCCCAGAGGCACCCGTTGAGATGGGCAGCTACAGAAATGAAATCAATGAAACAAACAAACAAATAAACATAGTTCTTAGTTCTTAGCACCCATGACAAACATTACAGCAAAAAAAAAGCAGAATCTACTTCAGCCTACATGTATATGAAATGATAATTTTTTCCAGTATTCGAAAAACTGGCTTTTTAATGGCCATATTTTTCCAAAGAATCACTGTATTTTCCAGAGCATATGGCTAGGAATAATATAGAATTGATGACAATATGCTTTTCAAATTTCACCATAGAAATATATGAAGGGTCTTGTGATCTAAAGACTACACTGTAGATTTGAAGGGGCTGGATTGAAGCCATTTGCTGGAATCAGAAAATCAATTAAAGTACCATAAATCAAGGCTGTCAGGTCTGTTAATGGACAAGGAGGAGGCAGCTTACAAGGTCACGATATACAAAAGTTTGAATGACTGCTGCTGTGAAAACAGTCTCCCTCTCTCCAAAGAAAATCCCAAGACAGTAAAAAAAATCTGAATAATATTTAATTTTAAGGTTATGCCTGTTGGATGGACAACATCAGGATAAAAAGAAGGATATGTCTTCCTTTGGGAAGACATCTGATAAGCCTCAACTTAAGCCTGGTGTCAAGAACCAAGGAAGAAGCATTTCAGATCAGAGACTCCACCTTAATTAACTTACCACAACTGAAGGGGAGAAATTCCTCCTACAGTTTTGAAGAATCTGCATTTACTCCCAAGCAGCATTTAAGACACCTTCCTACAATCAGTGTAGTTCTTGCTTCCTTGATCTACCAATAGAAAAGAACATGGTGGTACCTTGGTACCCAACTGCTTTGAAACTCATCGAATTTGGCACTCAATGAGGTGAAAAGTTTGTCCCGATACTCATCGTTTCTTTGGTACTCGATGCACAAGCTAGAACTTGCCGATGTTGGCTGCCTTGTGACTCACAACGTTATTTCTTATGGGAAAAATCTGTTTGGTACTCATCATTTTTGGTACTTATTGCACCTCCCGGAACCAATTAACCAAGGTACCACTGTATTTGAAGCTGAGGGTTGAACTGTGGGGTCCTTGGTGCTCTCTGAGCTTGGTTGTTTTTTTGCAGATGTTTCATTACCCAACTAGGTAACATCATCCATGCTAGAAGGGAAAGGTTTTTGCTCTCTGTTTATGTGCAAGGGGCTTGCCCTGTCAGTATTGGCAGGAGTATTCTTGGGGGTACCTTGATTAGACTATTGTTTCCTGTTTGATTGTTTGTCTGACTCGGTAGTTCCTTGATTGGGTAGTTGTTTAGGTCTGGGTAGTTGGTCTAGTGTTAATCTTGGTGTTAATCTCTGTTAGGCATATGGCGTTAGCCTACAATGTTGGGTTGAAAATATATTAACCATGATGTTATGTCTTTAAGATGTTAATTGGCCAATGGGTGTGTAAGTGTTCTCATGGCCATAAGAGGGAGCTTGTAACATAGCTTCTCTCTCTCTCTGAATTCACTGCTCTATACTGTTACTGTTTTTGCTCTGTTACCTGAACTGTGTATTGACCTCTGGACCGGTAAGAAGACTTTGTATTTTGGATTGCTACTTGGACTGTTTATTTTTGACTGTGCATTTTTGTTTTTACACCACCTCAAAAGTAAACTACTTTTTGCTTTTACAACTCAGTGTACTCTTGTGTTTACTGTGTGACTCTTACTGCTCTCAGTACCCTTCCTTGTCTGTGCAACTCTTTGGTAGCACAAGGAGACCTCTGCACAACAAATTCCTTAACAATCTCTGCTTATTTAATTGCCAATTGCTGGAAAGGAGGTGTGTTGGTGTTTCCTTGTTGTAGCCCAGCAGGATGGAGCTTTATCCTGGGGTTGGGTTGCTAGGGTAAAACTGAGTCGTATGGCTGCTACAACCAGCAAGAAGAAAAGAAGAGGCTGTACAAATTCATCCTCTTTCCCTTTTTCATGGGATTGAAGCTTAAGAAAGATTATGGTTGAAACTAGGTAAGGCCATTCGGTAGCATTTTTTGTGTGTGGTGGTGGTGGTGGTTTAACAAGATGCCAGCCAGCATGTCATAATGGGACCATGTCACAAATGAGGAAATTCTACACAGAAGTCAGATAGTGACAGAACAAAGAACGTGCTTTGCTAGACATGTGTGCTGCACGAATGAGCAATGTCCAGCAAAGACTGCAATCAATTGGACACCATCGTGTGGTCGGAGAAAAAGTGGAAGGTTAAAGAAAACCTGGCACCAAACATTTCAGGAAGACCTGAAAGACCTTAAATGGAGGGATGCAAAGACAGTAGCTGTAGACCGGTAACTGTGGAACATGCTTGTAGTCCAATGTGCTTGGCACAGGACATGAATAATTAACAAGATGCTAAGGGGTATCCAATGATTTGGGGTGATGCATGGCTGTTTGATGGACAGAAAGCAGGATTAGACTTCTCCATCACTGCCCATCAGAGAACATATGCATATGCTGTTCAGGGAAAGTTGCATGGGAGTTCCATTTATATTTCCACAAATGTAACATTCTGGATAGGGGGCCACTCAAACAGCAAAGCGCAGAACAGGAAGTTGGATCAGCCAATCAGCATGCAGGATGCACATCTCTGCACAGCACGCAGCTGGGATTTCGGAGGTGTGCACTGTTGTGTAGTGAGTTCTTCGCGCAGGAAAGGAGACGAGGCAAGTGAGTTCAACAAAGCTCATGGTTTATTGCTTGCAGGATCTGAACTGAGAATTGGGCTGCAGCTTGCAGCAATTTATAGCCTGGCCCCTAGGCAGCAGCCAATGGCTTTAAAGCAACCCATTGCCGCCTAGGGGCAGCCAATAGCAGCACTGGAGACCTGGAGTCTGGGTTGCTGGAGAGCCGTTAGCTGCTCCAGCTTACCACGTGGTGTTACAATTGAGCCCAATACATAACATGCACATTGGCTCATCTGCAGCTATCTGCAACTTCTGCTTATCCATCAATCCCTTCGCAGCACAGGTAGGCAGCAACACTTAAGGGCAGTTGCAGGAAATTCTAAATCAAGCGTAAGACATTCTGCAGCCTTTGAAGCCCCCTACTATAGCCCACCCCACTCATATTCCACATCTTACTGCTTTTGAGGCAATAGCTGGCTCCTCCAGTGATAATTCTCAACAGGTGGACTCTATTTATCCTCCTCCTGGCCCTATTTCACAATCATTTCTGGCTTTAGAGATGTCTTTGACTCTAATGTGCTGAGTTGTTCCATTTTCACTAACATTTTGCTATACTTTTGCTACTTTACTATCATTTATTTCCATTCCATGTGGGCTTCCTTTTATCATATGACAAGCTGGAGTTTATATCTGCACATATGGCAAGTGATCAGCAGTTTTCCTAGCCATGTTATGTGCCTGACTTTTCAGTCATGACTCCTGGCTTCTTGAAATATTCTCCAACAGCCCAAATTTAATATAAAAATGGATGGATAATGCCCATACGCATAAGGGCAATCCAAAGCTAAATTCTGAATTGCCGTGACTAAGCAAGTTTTCTAAGACCTTTATTTTAAAATCAAAGACCCTTTCTTTACTTTACTAGTACTTGAGGGGCTGTCACAGAGGAAAGGGAGTGAACTTATTCTCCAAAGCACTTGAGGGCAGGATAAGAAACAACAGGTGGAAGCTCGTTAAAGAGAGATCAACCTGGAGCTAAGGAGAAATTTCCTGGCAGTGAGAATGATTAATCAATGGAAGATTTTCTCCTTGAGTTGTGGGTGCTCCATCACTGGAGGTTTTCAAGAAAAGATTGGACAACTCTTTGTTGTGAATGGTATAAGGACTCCTCCCTTGGGGAGAAGCTTGGACAAGATCTCCAAGATCTCTTCTGTTATGTTTTGGGTTTGGACGAGCAGGAAAGACGCCAGGCAGATGAGTACAGAAGAATAGTTGCTTTATTCATAACTATAACTGTACTGAGGATTAAGGGTAACCATGCAGTCTTTATATAGTCTCCCATAGTCTAAACAACCAGTCAGATTGAACCCATCATTCCCGCCAAGTTGACTGCAGTCAGGACTGGAAAGTCCTATCTGTGCTGTTAGCTTTCCAGCGTACACGTGGTAAGGTATTCCCCAGAAGCTCAATACATAACACCTTCCAGCCCTATTATTCTATACTGCTCTGCTCTGTTCTGTTCCGTTCCGTCCCGTTCCGTCCCATCCCAACCCATCCCACCCCTTTCCATTCCACTGTCATCAAGATATCAATTTCTGTAGTTGTTTTAAGAATTAAAATAGCAGCTTTATGATTCTGTTTCTGTATATGTATCATTCTCCATTATCCTGATGCATAATTTTCTTTTTAACTTAAAAGAAGGCCTTGATGAAAGCAAATTTTCAGAATGATATTTTTTTGATCCAACCCACATATCAAAGTATAATGAACACAGAGCTACTATACTTTTTAAAGAACACATATACATCTATAGACACACAAATGCAGTATCTATAGCAGTGATTCTTAAACTGTGGTCTGAAGGAGTCCCCCAAGGCCTTCTCAGGGGTCTCAAAATCAAAATTATTTGCCAGATAATGAATATCTTGGCAGAAAAGTAAAACAATGCCAGGCTTCTCATTATTATTTTTTGTTTTTTGTTTTTTTAAATAGGGCTTCTTCATGAAAATTTCTTATGGTGATGTCCAAGAAGTTTAATATTGTTATTTTAATGTGAATCAATAAATATCCTACTAAAGCATCCATTTTAGTTTTTAATATAAGAGGCTCTTTGGGGGTCCTCCATAATTTTTAAAAGTGGGAAAACATCCCGAGAATAAAACATTTAAGAAACACTGACCTATAGCACACTTATTCATTGTGATACTTTTAGAAAATAGTTAGGCAGTGTGGATTTTAAAACCTTTAAATCTTCATTAAGACTTTTGAGTTTTGTGTTAATACGATGCTCCCTGTGTCAGTGGAAAATTGTAGAAAATTAAGACAATTGTTGGGATTTAATCTAAAGCAGTGTTTCTCAAACTTGGTAACTATAAGATATATGGACTTCTTCTCTCAGAGTTCCCTGGTCAGTATGGTGGCTGGGGAATTCTGGGAATTGAGGTCCATGCATCTTAAAGTTGCTAAGTCTGAAAAACAGTAGTCTAAAAGTAACCTGAGGATGTGAGCAGAAGCCAGATTAAAAGGTGTAAAAATGTGAAGCTAAAGGTAGTGTAAAAGGGATAAACAGCAAGGAAATGACATGAAATGGGGCCGCACAAATGACAGGTGAGCATGTGTGCATGCTTGAAGCTCCACTTGCACGAGCAGTGGGCGAACATGCTCACATGCAAAGCTCCACTTCCACAAATGGAGCTGTGTGCTCCCCCCTCCTCTGCACTGGGCAGCTAAGTCAAAGAGGTTGGGGACCACCGCCCTATATCATCTTTTGTCAATCTATTGTCAGGCTTACAGTCACTTTGACTGGAAGGATATTTTAGTAAAGACAGTGGTTGGGATGTCCATTGCTTGGTTCTCGCTTACCAACCAGACGCTTAATGACTGTTCAAACTTACAATGGACTTTCCCTCCAAAAAAAGTTACTTAAAACCCTTCCACAAAGTTATGACTGCTGCATCCTCCCACCATGGTCATATGGTTGCATTTCGGGCACTTGGCAACCAGCTCACATTTACAACCAGTTGCACTATTCCATGGTTATGTGACTGCAATTTGCCATGTTTTTCGCCAGTTTCTGACATTGTTTGCCAGTTTCCTGCACAATAATGCCCATTCAGGAGAATGGATTTGCTTAATGACCTTGTGATTCACTTAACAACCACAATGACTAGCTTTATTATTATTATTATTATTATTATTATTATTATTATTATTATTATTATTATTATTATTATTATTATTATTATTATTACTATTATTATTATCATTATTATTATTATTATTAGTGCTTTTTTTGTAAAAGAAAAAGGTGCTGGAAATCACACATGTCATACAACCCGCCTTGCCTTTACTATAAGGTTCCATTGAAAAAAGGTGCCGGAACTCCATTCTGAGCATTCTATGACAAAAAAAGCCATTATATTATTATTATTATTATTATTATTATTATTATTATTATTATTATTATTATTATTATTATTATTATTATTATTATTATTATTATCATCATCATCATCATCATCATCATCATCATCATCATCATCATCATCATTATCATCATCATCATATGACATTAGCCAGAAGACTGCAATGCAATTGCAGAGTAGTAGTTTAGCTGCCAAGGTACCAGTTCTGTTGTAGGAAATGCTAAGGTGCTTCCCATGGTGTACCACAAGAAGGCGAGTTGGCTTCGCCCCCGAAAGAAAGATAAGTGGCTTTTCCTGCCGTGTCATCCAAGGTTTCCTCCCTCCCTGGAGCCATCTTGCAAATGAGCGCCAAAACCGGGAAGGTTCAGGAAGCTGGCAGGAATCTGACTGCCTGCATGGAGCACAAACCTGTCTCTCTCCCGCACCCAACAAAGTGATATCTATTTTATCTTCTTGCATAGGACAGGCTTTCGGACTGCAAGGTGGGTGGAGGCTGAGGTGAGTGATGGGACCTCACCCTGACATGCAGTGCTAGGACTTGAACTGCTGGAGCAGAGACCATCTCCAGCATCATTAAGCCACTGAGCCATCATCACACACCTTGGACTGCTTGTATTATAGTGGAGCACTTTCCCCCCTCCACATGCTAGTAGTTACTTCTCCCTTGTTATTTGAACATATATTTTGGGTTGGGGAGAAATGCTCTTACAGCTACAGTCTGAGTTATAAATATATTACTCGGTTGGATCCCTTTTGGGTTTAAGATACTGAATGTGTGCTAGGATGGCGGGAAGGAAACATGAATGAATGAATGAATGAATGAATGAATGAATGAATGAATGAATGAATTTTTCACTTTCTTCTATGCTCATTGTTTGGGTGAAACAAGCCCTTCTTTTGAATGATGTCTTTTCAAAGTGTGGTAGCCTTAAAAATACAGCAGGACTTCCTCTACTTTCTAGGTTTTTTGCCTTTACTACTCAATGTATGTCAGCCACTAACAACTTTTTAGGCTGCATATAAACTGCGTAGGAGTTTTATTTATACCAAAAGAAGATGAAGACACCAAAGCTGAAATAAATGTGGTTTTTTTTTCAAAAAAAAGTCACAAACACTACACATGTTTAATGCTTTTGAAATACATTAACAGTAGGGGGTGGGGGTGGAAATCAGACGCCTTAAACATAATGCAAGGTAGCTATGTTGGTCCCTGAAATTTGGTGTTTCAGATGAAATGGCTTTCCAGGTTCCTGTTCCCAGTGCATGGCAAATGACCGCATTACTATTAAATTATACAGAAAAGTATCAAAAACTTCAAAAGAGAAGAATGTCCAAATGTATGTTTCCCTAAAATTGATATTATTGGGGGGAAAAAACCTCTAATAGATTACACTTGTGGGAGACCTTGTTCATAATACACATGAGCAAGTTTATGTTGCAAACAGCATCGGAAAAAATAATAGAAAAAAAGCGTAAATTTTGGCATATATTTGGGTTTCTATTCGCATATAAATTCAGGAACTGAAAGTCAAGCATCTTTGCATTTAAATGCCAGGCTAATAAATTTCTTCTGCATAATTATTAAGAGTAAACAAGCCTCTGCATAGTACATGCTGACAGCTGTGTATGTGTGTTTATAAACTAAAATTTGTACTCATCACAAAACCAACTTAAAAGAGCCACACAAAAGGTTGAACAACAATAGAAGTGATACTCCAAAGTCCTTAAAATATAAAATTTAAGTATTGTCTAAGGAACCAAAAGGCAAGACAAGAAGCAATGGATGGAAACTAATTGAGAGAAGTAATCCAGAACTAAGGAGAAGTTTCCTAACAGTGAGAATAATAAACCAGAGGAATAGCTTGCCTTAAGAAATTGTGGGTTCTCCATCATTTGGAGGTTTTTAATAAGAGATTCCCCTTCATGGATTACTGCCTTGTCGTGGCGAAGGGGCTTGCATAATTCAATGAAGCTATGAGCTATGCCGTGCAGGGCCACCCAAGACGGAAAGGTCATAGTAGAGAGTTCTGACAAAACGTGATGCACTGGAGAAGGAAATGGCAACCCACTCCAGTATCTTTGCCATTTAAACCCTATGGACAGTACCAAAAGGCAATACAATATGATGCTGGAAGATGAGCCCCTCAGGTCGGAAGGAGTCCAATATGCTACTGGGGAAGAGCAGAGGGCTAGTACTAGTAGCGCCAGAAAGAATGAAGCGACGGAGCCAAAGCCAAAAGGACGCTCAGCTGTGGATGTGTGTGGTGGTGAAAGGAAAGTCCGATGCTGTAAAGATTTTTTTCTCCATAGGAACCTAGAAAGTAAGATCCATGAATCAAGGCAAGCTGGACGTGGTCAAACAAGAGATGACAAGACTGAACATCGACATCTTAGGTATCAGCGAACTAAAATGGACAGGAATGGGTGAATTTAATTCAGATGACCATCAGGTATACTACTGCGGGCAAGAATCCCTCAGAAGAAATGGAGTAGCCTTCATAGTCAATAAAAAAGTAGGAAAAGCAATACTGGGATGCAATCCTCAAAATGACAGAATGATCTCAGTTCGAATCCAAGGCAAACCATTCAATATCACAGTAGTCCAAGTCCAACCACCAGTGCTGAAGAGGATGAAATTGACCAGTTCTATGAAGCCCTACAGCACCTTATAGAACTAACACCCAAAAATGATGTTCTTATCATCATGGGGGATTGGAATGCTAAAGTAGGAAGCCAAAAGATAACTGGACTAACAGGCAAGTTTGGCCTTGGAGTACAAAATGAAGCAGGGCACAGGCTGATAGAATTTTGTCAAGAGAATACGATGGTCATAGCAAACACTCTTTTTCAACAACCCAAGAGATGGCTCTACACATGGAAATCACCAGATGGTCAACACAGAAATCAGATTGACTATATGCTCTGCAGCCAAAGATGGAGAAGCTCTATACAGTCAGTAAAAACAAGACCAGGAGCTGACTGTGGCTCAGATCATGAGCTTCTCGTTGCAAAGTTTAGGCTTAAACTGAAGAAAGTAGGGAAAAGCACTAGGCCTCTCAGGTATGAATTAAATCATATCCCTGTTCAATATAGAGTAGAGGTGACAAATAGATTTAAGGAATTAGATCTGATAGACAGAGTGCCTGAAGAACTATGGACAGAGGTTCACAACATTGTACAACAGGTAGCAACCAAAACCATCCCAAAGAAAAAGAAATGCAAGAAAGCAAAATGGCTGTCTGAGGAAGCTTTGCAAATAGCTGAAGAAAGGAGGGGAGTGAAAGGCAAGGGAGAAAAAGAAAGATACGCCCAATTGAATGCAGAATTCCAGAGAATAGCTAGAAGAGATAAGAATGCCTTCTTAAATGAACAGTGCAAAGAAATAGAATAAAACAATAGAATAGGGAGGACCAGAGATCTTTTCAAGAAAATTGGAGAGATGAAGGGAACGTTTAATGCAAAAATGTGCATGATAAAGGACCAAAATGGCAGGGACCTAACAGAGGCAGAAGAGATTAAGAAGAGGTGGAAAATTACACAGAGGAGCTATACAAGAATGAGCTTAATGTCCCTGATAATCACAATGAGGTGGTCACTGACCTCGAGCCAGACATCCTAGAATGTGAAGTGAAGTGGGCCTTAGAAAAGCTGAGCAACAACAAAGCTAGTGGAGGTGACAGTATTCTAGCTGAGCTATTCAAAATCTTAAAAGACGATGCAGTAAAAGTGCTACACTCAATTTGCCAGCAAATTTGGAAAACTCAACAGTGGCCACAGGATTGGAAAAGATCAGTTTACTTTCCAATTCCAAAGAAAGGCAGTGCCAAGGAATGTTCAAACTATCACACCATTGCACTCATTTCTCATGCTAGTAAAGTCATGCTTAAAATCCTACAAGCTAGACTTCAGCAGTATGTGGATCGAGAACTACCAGAAGTACAGGCAGGATTTTAAAGAGGCATAGGAGCTAGAGATCAAATTGCCAACATACTCTGGATCATGGAGAAAGCTAGGGAGTTCCAGAAAAAACATCTACTTCTGCTTCATTGACTATGCTAAAGCCTTTGATTGTGTGGGTCATAACAAACTGTGGCAAGTTCCTAAAGAGATGGGAGTACCAGACCATCTTATTTGTCTCTTGAGAAACCTATATGCGGGCCAAGAAGCAACAGTGAGAACTGGACACGGAACTACTGATTGGTTCAAAATTGGGAAAGGAGTCCGGCAAGGCTGTATACTGTCGCCTTGCCTATTTAACTTATATGCAGAGCACATCATGAGAAAGGCAGGGCTAGATGAATCAAAAGTTGGAATTAAGATTGCTGGAAGAAATATCAACAACCTAAGATATGCAGATGATACCACTCTAATGGCAGAAAGTGAAGAAGAACTAAAGAGCCTCTTGTTGCGGGTGAAGAAAGAGAGTGTAAAACTTGGGTTGAAACTTAACATTAAGAAAATCAAGATCATGGCATCCGGCCCTCCTAATTCCTGGCAAATAGATGGGGAAGAAATGGAGGTAGTGACAGATTTTATTTTCCTGGGCTCCAAGATCACTGCAGATGGGGACTGTAGCCAAGAAATTAAAAGACGCTTGCTCCTGTGGAGGAAAGCCATGGCAAATCTAGACAGCACACTAAAAAGCAGAGACATCACCCTGTCAACAAAAGTGCGTATAGTCAAGGCTATGGTCTTCCCAGTTGCAATTTATGGCAGTGAAAGTTGGACCATAAAAAAGGCTGAGCACCAAAGAATTGAGGCCTTTGAACTATGGTTCTGGAGAAGACTCCTGCGAGTCCCTTGGACTGCAAGGCGATCAAACCGGTCAGTCCTAGAGGAGATCAGCCCTGACTGCTCTTTAGAAAGCCAGATCCTGAAGCTAAAACTCAAATACTTTGGCCACCTAATGAGAAGGAAGGACTCACTGGAGAAGAGCCTAATGGTGGGAAAGATTGAGGGCAATAGAAGAAGGGGACGACAGAGAATGAGGTGGCTGGATGGAGTCACTGAAGCAGTAGGCGTGAGCTTAAATGACTCCAGAAGATGGTAGAGGACAGGAAGGCCTGGAGGAACGTTGTCCATAGGGTCGCGATGGGTCAGACACGACTTCGCAGCTAACAACAACAACAGTAAGAGATTGGACAACCATGTGTCTGAAATGGTATAAGGTCTCCTGCTTGAGCAGAGGCTAGGACTAGGTCCCTTCCATTATTCTGTTATTTAGTTAAATCATCAGAGTTAGACACCTGCTGTTCTATTGTATTATTATTAATGTTTCTTATTAAAGTATGCCTCCCTTTATGTGCAGTTTTATTTCTTTCATAGGTCTATCCTGGCTGGAGGCTGAGAGAGAGCACTTGGAGAAGGTTATATCAAATCAATGTTGCAGTACATTACTGTTACCTTATTTTTGGAATAAATTCTGCAGCTGTTTAGCTTTGAGCCTATAGAGAACTGGAATTCAATACAAAGAAGGCAGAAAAAGGAATCTATAACTGCTCAAGTATGTCATAAAAATCTGCAGTTTATGTTACTCCAGGCAACAATGGCAGCCTTTTGACAATGTGCATAATTCAAAAGAAGTGTGAGTTCACTAATAGTTTGTTACATCTACTGTAAGTAGCTGGTAATAAATAGCTTTCTTTATTTATTTAAATAGCATGGTTAGTGTTCTGATAATGTTGCTCCATTTAATGGACAGTAAAAACAAGCTATTTACTTTTATGAGTAATGAGCGAAAGGCAATCTCTATTTTTTATGTGTTATATCTTTTTTTATTGTAATGGGGGGTGGGGAAGTGATCAGTAGGGTAGAGACATAATGAAACAGAAAAAAGAGATACAGTTCTAATTATGACTGTAATGGAGTCCAGAATTTCAGTTGTATGTAATGATGGTCATAACTCAAGGTACCCAGGTGAATGACCCAATTTTACAACCTGTTTTGCAGTGATCATTAAACTAAAGCCATGATTGTAAAAGGCCAGTTTTCAAAAAAATATCTTTGTAAATCAGATCACGTGACCATGGAACACCGAAATGAATCATAAAGGTGTGTGGTGGCGTAGTGGTTAGAATGCAGTACTGCAGGCTACTTCTGCTGACTGCCGGCTGCTAGCAGTGTGGCAGTTCGATCCTGACCAGCTCAAGGTTGACTCAGCCTTCCATCCTTCTGAGTTCAGTAAAAGGAGGACCCAGATTCTTGGGGGGCAATATGCTGACTCTGTAAACCACTTAGAGAGGGCTGTAAATCACTGTGAAACGATGTATAAGTCTAAGTGCTATTGCTATTGCTAAAGGTTGGCATGTGCCTGAAATGCAGTCATGTGACTGTATGTGTGTGTGTGTGTGTGTGTGTGTGTTTGTGTGTGTGTGCCACCATTGGAAATCTGGAACCAGGTTTGAAATACTTTTTGGGTTCCTCCAAAGCATGAATGGCTGCAAAGATTGATGGAATTAGCAGAGATGGCTAAATTGACTGCTTTGATAAAAGTAGAACATAAAAGGAAAAAAAAATGAGGTTTTATGTTACTACCATATTCTCCTTCACCAAAAGAAGTTGGAAGTCAGTACTTTTTCTTTTTCTTTTCCCCTTAATCCTACGCTTTTCTCTCCTCCACTTTTTCTCCCTTATTTTTCCATTGTTGTCATTTTTCTTTGTACTTCAGTATCCTTATCTTTTGATAAACTGATAAAATACTGTTGGTAAGTGCCATTTGGGGAGCTTGTCATAATCCCGAGTGGTCAGTAAGTGACCAATTGTTAAGTGAATATACAACACCTCCCCCCCAAAAAAAACTTTCTGTGTTACTCAAAACTGAGTGGAGGAATTGTATATTACAACTAGAGGCTTCAAATATTGGAAATATCCTGGGTCTCAGAGTCCGGAGAGGCACACTTTACTAGTGATACACTGAGCACCAATACCATCCTTTAATACCAAGAGATTTTATTTATTTATTATTTATTATTTAAATTTATATACCGCCCTATTCCCGTAGGACTGCATCTTAGGCTGCATTTAATCATATGCAATTTCACCAGTAAGCATGATATGCAAAAAAATGATATAAAAACTGATATAGAAGCACAGGCACCTAAGAACACAGGTAGTCCTTGACGTATGACCACAATTGAGCCCAAAATATGTGTTGTTATGTGAGCTTTGCCCCATTTTATGGCCTTTCTTATCACAAAGTGAATCACTGCAGTTGTTAAGTTAGTAACACTGCTGTTAAAGTGAATCTGGCTTCCCCATTGACTTTGCATGTCAGAAGGTCGCAAAAGGGGGTCACATGATTCAGGGACAGTGGATAAATATATGCCGGTTGCCAAGCAACCAAATTTTGCCCATGTGACCAAGGGGATGCTGCAAAGATCGTAAGTGTGAAAAACGGGCATAAGTCACTTTTTTCAGTACTGTTGTAACTTCAGACAGTCGTTAAACAAATGATTCTAAGTCGAGGACTACCTGCAGGCTCTATTCAAACCCATTCTAGTCCAACATTTTGTTTCTTGCTTTGTTCAACAAATGCCTCTGAGATACTTTTAAGCAACTGATGCGGATATTCCCCTTCTCCCACTGTTGCTCCTTTGCAAGTGATACAGGCAGTGTTCATGTTAGGACCAAATTCTTTCCTAATTCTGGCTTTAACTCAAATTTGTATACAGATCAGAATTTGTACTTACAAACAGACTACCTATTATTAAAAATGGCAGAGAGCAATGTCTTTTCTCGAGCCAACAAAGCACTGAAGCTGCACAATGCTTTTAGGAACCATTGAAAACCTCTGGAAAAAAATGCTGCATATTAAAAATCCTCTGAAAAAAAAGGTTGCATATAAAAAAAATGCTGCATATTAAAAGCACTGCACAGCTTCAGTGGTTCGTTGGGACGAGAATGCCAGCAACTGTTCCTTATATGTTTTAGCCTCCAGTCCCTTGTTGCTCTTCTCTGTACTCTTTCTAGAGTCTCAACATCTTTTTTACATCGTGGTGACCAAAACTGGATGCAGTATTCCAAATGTGGCCTTACCAAGGCATTGTAAAGTGGTATTAGTACTTCACGTGATCTTGATTCTATCTCTCTGTTAATGCAGCCTAGCACTGTGTTGGCTGATTTGCAAGATTCTATTAAGGCAACCTTACAACAAAGATAGAGTTAGTAATCCGGAGTGTCCTTCTTGCCTGGACTACCTCGCAAGGCTGATATCAATCTACAGTAGAGTTGGGTAGTTTGCACTTCACTGTTCTGAGGAAACACAACACTTATTTGCAAACTATATGAACCAGGGCATCCTTTTACACCACAACAGATTTTATGTGGGTGGAGCATGTCCTCAACTTATGACCACAATTGACCCAAAATTTCTGTTGCCAGTTGTTGAGTGAGTTGCCCTCCATTTTATAACCCTTTCCTGCCGCAGTTGTTAAGTAAATCATTGCAGTTGTTAAGTTAGTAACACAGTTGTTAAGTGAATCTGACTTACCCACTGACTTGTCAGAAGGTCACAAAAGGTGATCACATGACTCTGGGATACTGCAACCGTCATAAATACAGGCCAGTTGCCAAGCGTCCCAATTTTGATCTTATGACTTTGGGGATGCTGCAAAGGTCATTGAAAAATGATCACACGTCACTTTTTCAGTGCCGTTGTAACTTTCAACAGTCATGGAACAAATGGTTGTAAATCAAGGACTACCTGCAGCTTAGGTGAATCAGATTTGGGTTTTAATGTGTTGCAGGAATCCAACTGGCGTTCAATCAGGATTTCAAAGCAAACACTGCTGTCCACACCGGTTTCTTGGCTACCCATTTCTGTCAATATCAAAGAAGCAACGGATATCCACAAGGAGGCACAAAGTAATTGCCCATTCTGTAGATTGGGCTTTACATATGAGAATATGATTTTTTTTTCCTCTGAAGTAAAGGTCATTGGAGAAATTTATGTCAGTATTCTAAACTGCCCCAAACTCTACCATCTCTCATTGGTCTTGCTGAAATATAATGGCAGAAAAAAACTAAGCTCTATAATGTCTTTCCAGCAATTAAACATTGCAGTGAGTCAGGCAAAAGAGGGTTTGTAAACAGGCTATCACGGGAACAATATTTTTCAGCTGCCCATTCTCTCAAAATAGCTGTGCAGAATGCAGCGACACCACCGGCATCCCATTCAGACAGAATGAATCACCGTTTCTGCCACACATGACTGTGACTGTGCCTACATCTCCAGGGTCATTGGGTGCCCACTCCCACTGCCTTCCACGTCTTTTGTTGTTTCTCCTAACATATTTCTCACTTCCGCGTCACAAAGTGGGGAGAAACAATCCTTTTTTGTGTCTCTGCATAAGCATTCATCCCTCAAAACAACCACACAGCACTCATGACTTTTTCACCAGCATTTGCACAGCTGAAAACCTCTCTACTTTCCCATCTTTATTAAGCACACAGGTAGTCCTCAACTTGCAACCATTTGTTTAGTGACCGTTTCAAAGTCACAACATCACTGAAAAGTGACGTGCCCTGGTCCTTACAGTTGTGGCTGTTGCAGCACCCTTTGGTCCTGTGATAAAAAAAAATTCAGGCCCTTGGCAACTGGCATGTATTTATGATGACTGCAGCATTCTGGGGTTATGCTATTCTATTTGTGGCCTTCCTAGCCAGCTTCCAACATGCAAAGTCAATTGGAAAAGCTGGATTTGCTGAACCATCATGTGATTCACTTAGCAACCGCAACCATTTCCTTAACCACCGTGGCAAAAAAGTCATAAAATTAGGCATGTCCCACTTAACAGCCACTTCCTTAGCAATAGTAATTCTGGTTCCAACTGTGGTCATTAAGTGGAGGACTACCTGTACTTACAGCCAGTTTGGTAACTTGGTTAAGGTTAAGGGATAGAGATGGGAGATCATGAGTTCTAGTCCTGCCTTGGACTGGCTGGTTGACCTTGGGCCAGTCATCTTTTTTCAACCCTAAGAAGCAAACAGTGACAAATTACTTCTGAAAAACCTTGCCAAGAAAATGCCAGGCAGTCTTTGAGAACTGAATACTACTGAACGGAAGGAGGGGGGAAAGTAAGCATAGTACCACGATACAGAATTTCATTTGTTCATTTTGCCAATTATTCATTTTCCCTCTGAAACACAATACACTTTATTTGACATTTGCTGCAAATCATTCAGGATCTCATCCAACTGAACATCATCTGCATGTTAATTCCTATCCCTAATCAACCTGCTTATGGTATCATCATAAACATTCTTTACACATTAAAAATGAAAGATATCTGTTTCACACATCTTTATCTTACCTCCTGTTCAGTGCTGAAGTGTTCCTGAAGCATTCAATTGATTCTCACGCCTGCTTTCCTTCCATCATCTACTGCTGTGATTGTATTCAGCAAGCAACCTTCAAGATCCGTATTCCACTGCTTAAGGCTATATACTTTATCATACACTTGCTTTAAATCAACAAATATACCATATTTTTTTACAGCCCTGCATTTCTCCAGGATCATTTAAGAGAAGGAATTGGGGCATGGCACAAAGCTTTACTGCAATTCCAAATTTTGCCCACTGTCACCTTGCAATCTGAATTCTGCCAAATCCTTGCCTAGATGCACTTAGTAAACTAATGCTTCTTTACTTTGGGCATTTATCCTGGCTGATTTTTTTCTTCTCTGAATAGGGGAACAACAACAACAGCACTTTTCCAGTCATCAAGCACAGATACCGTCTTCATGTACATGTTAAATAAGCCATAAGCCAATCACTTCCTAAGCAAACCACATCCACTTCTCTAGTTTCATTATCTAACCCAGCAGCCATATCCCTTTCTAAATAAAGGTAGTCTTTGACTTATGACCATTTGTTTAATGACTGAATAGTTACAACAGCAATGAAAAAAGTTACTTGCGACCAGTCTTAGGATCCTCGCAGCATCCTCATTGTGATGAAAGTTTGGGTGCTTGGAAACTGGCATGTATTTATGAAGGTTACATTATTCTGGGCTTATTTTTGCTTGTTGGAAGCCTCTTCACAATACTGCAAATAGTGGTCGAGTAACTGCAGAATATGTCTGTGCAGATTCTCAGTCATATAAGTCATGGTTATCCCAAAAGGTATTTTTTCAAGAGGTAACTTGGCTTACTTGTTTTTTTCTTTGAAGATGTTTCGCTTCTCATCCAAGAAGCTTCTTTGGCTCTGACTGGATGGTGGGGGAATGGAAGGATATATATTCTTTGCAGCCAGCTGGTCATTTGCATTATTTTAGTGAGTTTAGTGAGCCATATGGAAGTTTATCTGTGTCCTCAGGGTCACCTGAGTAGGGCATATGAGTGTAGTGTGGAGCCTTCTTGGAACTGTTAAAAGGACTGTGTTGTAGACCAGGAGATAGATGATGTTGTATCCCTCCCCCTCTGTTGAGGGAGGGCTGTTCAGTTTTGACATAGATGGCCTTTTGACCCCTCTTTCAAGCAGTGTCCTCTCTGTCCACAATGTGGACTTTGCTGTCCTCAAAAGAGTGGCCTTTGTCTTTTACATGCAGATGGACTTCTGAATCTTGTCCTGATGGGTTTGTTCTCCTATGTTGTGCCATGCATTCGTGAAGTGGTGACCCTGATGGCACAGATAAACCTCCAGGTGCCCTTAACAACTCCCTAAAAGAATGCAAATGACCAGCTGGCTGCAAAAAAAATATAAATCCTTCCATTCCCCCACCATCCAGGTCAGAGCTGAAGAAGTTTCTTGGATGAGAAGCGAAACGTCTGCAAAGAAAAACAAGTAAGTCCAGTTACGTTTTTAAAAGGCACCTTTTGGGATAATCATGACTTGGATGACTGAGAATCTCCATAGACATATTCTGGAATTACTTGATCACTATTTGCAATATTGTAATGAGGCTTCCAACAAGCAAAAATAACCCCAAGAATACTGTAACCTTCATAAATACATGCCAGTTACCAAGCAGCCAAGAGGCTTCCAACAAGCAAAGTCAATGAATGAAGCCAGGTTAAAATCAGATGATTCACTTAAGAACTGCATCAAAAAAAAAGTTTGCAAAATTGGGTGTAACTCACTTAATGACAACGTTGCCTAGTGATGGAAGTTCTAGTCCCAATTGTAGTTGTAAGTCGAGGACTACCTATACATTCACAGCATTCCTGTCTTTTCTTTTAATCCACTTTTTCTTGGAGATATACATTGAAGCCTGAGCAATAGTGCGGACAGCCAAAAAAACAAATAGGTCAATGAATAAATTAATCTTCCATCAGGCTGACCAGGATTGATGATGGGTTTTTAAATATGTTTTAATTTTTTAACTGTGTAGTTAATTTATTTTGGGGCTGTTATTTAATTCTTTTTTTTAATTTTTATATTGTTGTTTTTATTGTTGTTAGCCGCCCTGAGTCCTTCGGGAGATAGGGCGGCATATAAGTCCCAAAAATAAATAAATAAATAAATAAAATGTGACCAGGTAAAAAATATTCTACTTTGGACATACAGTATCATGCAAAGACTAGCTCTCTGGAGAAGGCTCTGAAGCTGGGACAGGTAGAAGGAAAGAAGAGAAGAGAACCACCACCAGCAAGATAGATAGATGTAATTACAGAAGTGCTGGGTGCACAATTGGAAGGCTTGAAAGACCAAATTGGGGGCAGAAAATCTATCTATGTGTTTGCTAAGAGTCAATACCAACTTGATGGAACAAAATCAATCAATCGTCCCAAAGGTGCTTTTTCAGGCAGCAAGTGGACTTTCTTGTTTTTCTTTGAAGATGTTTCATTTCTTATCCACGGAGTATGAACGGATTTCCAAGAAACATTGCAGACGACAGAAACCATTTGCATCTTCAGTTTGAGATGCAGACAACACAGACTCATCCCCAACATCTGCGCCTATCTCCAACAGTGAAGGGACACAGGGCAGAAAACATCCTGAAGCCAAGAAGGCTCCACACCCATTTGCACCACTCAGGTGGCCCTGAGGACACAGGTAAACCTCCAGGTAGCCTCAACGATTCTCTGAAAGAATGCAAATGACCAGCTGTCTGCAAGGAATATAAATCCTTCCATTCCCCACCATCCCGCCAAAGCTGAAGAAGCTTCTTGGGTGAGAAGCAAAACATCTTCAAAGAAAAACAAGAAAGTCCAGTTGCCTCCTGAAAAAACACCTTTGGGACAACCATGACCTGGATGACTGAGAATCTCCATAGAGATAACCAATCAGTCAAATACTGCTAAGTATTGGGCTTACATTTGTGGTGAGTGATTATGTGCAATGAAGTCAGTATCAGCTTTTAGTATTCATGCAGGTAAACCTTTAATATTAGCAATGCAAAAAGGACTAGTTTGGCAGAAATGGATAACCCATTCTTCTGCTAAATTGCTTTTTTCTAGGCATTCTGTGTTTTTTCTCGTTACTGTTTTCAACGTTGGCATTACAATCCGCAACCATAAACAGCCTATCACGCTTGAACGTTCTGTTGATTTCAGATTGGACTTGACATTAAAACTTGTCCTCCTCTTCTTTCTCTGCATCAATGATTATTGAAGGGTTATCTGAGAGGTTTAATTGGTATTATTTGATCTTTGACTGCACTGCATCTAAGCCCCGTCTTTGCTATACACTTCCTCACGATGAAAGCAATTATGCTCTTCTGTCTATGGAGATTCTCAGTCATCCAGGTCATGGTTATCACAAAGGTGCTTTTTAAAAAGGCAACTGGACCTCGTTTTTTTTTTCCTTGAAAATGTTTCACTTCTCATCCAAGAAGCTTCTTGGATGAGAAGCGAAACGTCTTCAAGGAAAAAAAAACAAAGAAAGCCCAGTTGCCTTTTGGAAAAACACCTTTGGGACAAAAATGTTCCTCCTTTGTTTTCTGTCTCCTGAGTGGTAAGCAATATAATTTTCTGATGGAGGATGCCCAATTCCAGTCAATTTCTACTGGTGCCTATGCTAATGTGTAGTTGATTTAGTTCATCTTTCACTATGTTGAACTTGCCCATGTTTTATGGGGGTTTTGTTGTTGTTGCTCCATGTTCCCACTGTAATTCGACAGTGCAGCATCAGATTTTGTTTTCCTGCATGGTAAAATCAACAACCAGATGATCCAAGGACTTAATCTACCTCCATCATAAACACCATTAGTACTCTAAACTGGGGTCTCCAAACGTGACAACTTTAAGACTTGTGAACTTCAACTCCCAGAATTCCCCAGCCAGCATGCTGGCTGAGGAATTCTGGGAGCTGAAGTCCACAAATCTTAAAATTGCCAAGTTTGAAGACCCCTGCTCTAAACTTTAGGTGGAAAAGACTTGAAAAAGACCCCTTCCATAGAGGTTACAGTTGGGGAACAGCTGGAGAATTCTGGGAGTTGAAGTCCACACATCTTAAAATTGTCATGTTTGAAAAACATTCTCTTCATGGAAAGATCAAGACCCTCTGTTCATTGTTTATGGTAGAAAAATAATTTAACTAGAGGATCACTTTTCATAGTTCAATGAATGGTATTAGGAATCTAATTGAGCTAAAATGTTGTGCATAATTGTTACTTGTATTGATCTGGCTTTCTCCACTGGAAGTTTTTAAGAAGAGACTGGACAGCCATTTGTCCGAAATGGTATAGGGTTTCTTGCCTGAGCAGGGGGTTGGACTAGATGACCTCCAAGGTCCCTTCCAACTACTTCTTCTTCTTCTTCTTCTTCTTCTTCTTCTTCTTCTTCTTCTTATTATTATTATTATTATTATTATTATTATTATTATTATTATTATTATTATTATTATTATTATTATTATTATTATTATTATTATTATTATTATTATTATTATTATTATTATTATTATTATTAAAAAGGTAAAGGTAAAGGTTCCCCTGCACATGCGTGCTAGTCGTTTCCAACTCTAGGGGCCAGTGCTCATCTCTGTTTCAAAGCCGAAGACACAGCGCTTCAAGGAGGCTAAAAATAAGTGACTTATTTTTCATAAGGTCCTCATCCTTATGATCATGACAGCATCTCCATAGACACATGTACAAAATTTGGGCATTTGGCAATTGGCTTGTATCCACAACATGACTTTCACAGCCAGCTTCCAATAAGCAAAGTCAATGGGAGAAAATAGATTCGCTTAATGACTGCATGATTGACTTAACAACTGCAGTGATTCACTTAACAACTCCCTTCTTTAGGTATGGAAACTCTGGTGCCAACTGTGGTTATAAATTTAGGAATGCCTTCAACAGTTTATTTGGGCATATGTAAGGAAGGAGATCTGTGGGTTGCCCACAGTTGTTTGACACTGAGATGGGTGGCATATTAATTTAATAAACAGAGGAACAGAAGAAAACCTGAAGGATTTCAAATCCAGATGCACACAGCTTCTTAAAAGAATCAGGGGGAAAAAAGAGAAATACAATAGAAGGACCTGAACACAACAGCTCCACTTTTTAAAACACAATTTGGAACACCAAAACCCAGGAAGAAATTTGATTTTGTGAAACATGGAAGGTGAGGAAAAAAAGACTGCTGCCTCTTAAATTTATTTTTAACTTTAAAAAAAAATAGCTACCACACAACTAAAATTGACAGATGCTGGTAATCATAGCAGACACACATAAGAAAGTTGACTGCAAGTGCTATCAATCACCAAAAGACAGAGGTAACTTTGCCCACCATTATTAAGCCATAAGTGAATCAGGCACGGACAACACAAGAGAAAGTATTCATTTAACCTTGACGAATGCCCTGTAAAGCAAGGAATGGATCTTTTAAAAAGTGAATCCTTTCAATTTCAGGTAGTCATCAGCTTACAACCATTAATTCAAGGTTACAAAGGAGATGGAAAAAGGGACTTATGACTGATCCACCAATGGGGGAAGTTGGAGTCACTTCATGACCACATGGTTCACTTAACAACTGCAGTGATTAGTTTAAAAACTGGGGCACAAAATTGAGTGCGATTCACTTAACAACCATCTTGCTTAGCAGCAGAAATTCTGGTCCCAACTGTGCTTGTAAGTCGAGGACTACCTGTATGGATGCCTGTCTAGAAGGGGAAGGGGGAGAGGAAGAGGGAGAGGAAGAGGGAGAGGGAGAAGAGAGGGGTTTGAAACCAGGGAAAAACAATTAGAGCATTATAATGTGTGTTCCTCTGTTCAAAGGAAAGTATTTGCAGAAGTGCCTTGGAGTTCAGGAATACTAAACCAGAAAGCTGCTTGTGCATAAAATATGCATTAAGACAAGTGGGTGGTTGTTGTTTTTTTAATGGCAAGTTTAAGATGCATGGACTTCAACTTCAACAACCACACTGACTGGGGAATTTTGTGAGTTGAAATCCACATATCTTACAGCTGACAAATTTAAAAAGCATGGCTTTAGAGATTATGACTGAGCCATGAAGTTCCCTTTTCCCTTCTTTCATCCATTTATGTACTGTCTCATCCTGAGCCACCATCTGCCCAATAGATAAATATCCATTATGTCTTACTGAACTCGGTGGCAAGCCCAACAAGTCTTCAATTAAAGCAAGCTTACTGAGAAATAACAAGGAAGTATCTACCTCCAGAGGAAATTTCAAGCTTTATGCTGGTTAAATATAGAACATTAGTTCTCCTGCATTGATAAATCAATAATTCAATGAGGATTGAGTGGCTCAGTCGTCTAGAGTAGACGAATAGAAAACAACAACAATAATAAAAAGATACAATGGAATGGTCTCTCGCAGAATAAAGAATGGATGGTTGGGGAAGAGGAACAATTCCTTCCCTTCCCTTCCCTTCCCTTCCCTTCCCTTCCCTTCCCTTCCCTTCCCTTCCCTTCCCTTCCCTTCCCTTCCCTTCCCTTCCCTTCCCTTCCCTTCCCTTCCCTCCCTCCCTCCCTCCCTCCCTTCCTTCCTTCCTTCCTTCCTCCCTTCCTCCTTCCCTCCCTTCCTTCCTCCCTTCCTTCCTCCCTTCCTCCCTCCCTCCCTTCCTTCTTTCCTTCCTCCCTCCCTCCCTCCCTCCCTCCCTTCCTTCCTCCCTTCCTCCCTTCCTCCCTTCCTTCCTCCCTCCCTCCCTCCCTCCCTCCCTCCCTCCCTCCCTCCCTCCCTTCCTTCCTTCCTTCCTTCCTTCCTTCCTTCCTTCCTTCCTTCCTTCCTTGACAGGCCTATTTCACCTATCTGGTGACTGAATTTCTGTCAGTTAGGCAAGATAAATGGAACTGCTCCAGTCCTTTCTACATTTTTGAAGGAACCATCTAAGCGGGTGTATGTATGGAAATTTACAAAATGTATGGACTACATTACATTTCAAATATATATATATATATATATATATATATATATATATATATATATATATATATATATATATATATATATATATATATATATATATATATATAGTATATATATATATATATATATATATATATATATATATATATATATATATATATATATATATATATATATATATATATATATATATATATATATATATATATATATATATATATATATATATATATATATATATATATATATATATATATACATATACTGTACATATACATATACACACATAAAATGTTCTGCTATTGCATAGTCGGTTTGATATAGGAGCAGTCTACTAGCCGTGTAAAGCAAAACAAAGATGATAAGTTGGCCTGACTAGACCTGTGAGCTTCGAAAATGCTGAGAGACGAAAAGGATTTAAAGAAATCAGAAATTAAGGAGCTTCTGTGAGCCAATCCATTGCACCTATTGCTGAGAATAACTGAGTCAAGAAATGTGAAGGAAGTCACTTGGAACTGCAACAATGAGTGAAAGAAGAAATTAGATTAGAGAGAGGGAGAATTAATGGCCTGCTTAAGCCTTTTTTGTAGTAGTTTGAGTTCAAAAATGCACACTCTGAGGTTAATAAGGTCCTTTCTTGAAAAACTGACCAGGTATGTCTTCTATTTTCCATGTTTCTGAAATTTGTGGCTCTTCTGAAATTGTCTAATTAGAGAAAAATCTTTCTTTTCACTGCTATGCATTGTTACGTTTGGTATAAAATTGGTTCGAAAATCAGCTCCCAAAACGCTGAGAGAGAAAAGGGATTTAAAGAAACCAGAAATTAAGGAGATTCTGTCAGCCAATCAGCTACAGCTATCACTGATGTGATATTATTTTTTTTTAATTCTTTAATAAAGCTTCTTTAATAATTCTTCATATGGCTTTGTTTCCAAACCCCTTATTAGTCCAGTAGCTTCCCCTTTCCTCTTTAAAATACAGGGTGCAGAACTGGACACAATATAGGTAGTCCTCAACTTACGACTGCAATTGAGCCCAAAATTTCTGTTGCTAAGGAAGACGGTTGTTAAGTGTGTTTTGACCATTTTACAACCATTTTGCCAGAGTTGTTAAGTAACTCATTGCAACTGTTAACAACACAATTGTTAAGTGAATCTGGCTTCCCCATTGACTATACTTGACAGAAGGTTGCAAAAAGTGATCACTCGACCCCAGGACACTGTAACCGCCATAAATATGAGTCAGTTGCCAAGCGTCTGAATTTTGATCATAGGGATGCTGCAACAGTCGTAAGTGTGAAAAATGGTCAAGTGTCACTTTTTTCAGTGCTGTTGTAACTTCGAATGGTCACTAAATGAATTGTTGTAAGTTGAGGACTACCTGTATTGTGTACGCAAGCTCTTGCTTAGCCGGCCGAGGAAGGTTCGGGGAATTGCTTTCCACCGATCCTTAGTGACTTCAGCTCCTCAGGAGAAACAAGATCCCACCTTCGTCGCCACTATTGTGTAGTGGGTTCTTGGCCGCATGGTCAGACAACAGACAAAGGACTCAGCATGGCAGCTCTTTATTGGTGGTAGCTCCAAACAGAACAAAGGGGTTACCTGTACCCCCTTATATACTTGGCCAGGGGCACCGGCAGCCAATCCCTTATTTAGGTTTTCCCACCGAGCGCTTACCAGCCAATCCAGTTACAGTACAGCGCCACCTGACGGTCACAATGAACTGCTGCTATATCTTATTATCCCTACACATAACAACCTGTACTTCCTAATATAGTCTAACTCAGGGGTGTCAAACTCAATTTCATTGAGGGCCACATCAGCATTGTGGTTGCACTCGGGGGGGCCGGTTAGGTATGGCCAGGGTGGGTGCGGCCTACTGGGTGGGCACAGCTGGAGTGCGTATGGCCTACTGGGTGGGCATGGCCAGCTCTACATCATTGGCATCAAGGGTGCCTATGGGGGCCTGGGCAGGAGTGGGATAGATCTGGTGGTCTCTGGCAGAAGGAGGGTCTCTGGGCCAGGGCCAAGGCAGCAGGGACCGTTCCCTCACTGTTTCCAGGATGGCTTCGGGGGCCACATGAAACCACTTTGCGGGTCGGATCTGGCCCCTGGGCCTTGTGTTTGACATGTCTGGTCTAACTGATGAAGAGGAGGCTGGAACTACTACCTGTAGATGTACAGGGAATGTCCAGGAGGAAGATGTCAAGTTGTCTCCTACAGAAGAGTTGCTATCAACAAAAAAAGTTAGATGAGTCCCGGATTAGAAAAGTAGCCTGAGAAAGTATCTTAGGCAACATCTTTCTTAGTTCTCATCTATCTCCTGTCTACAACACAGTCCTTTCAGCAGTTCCAAGAAGGTTCCACACCCATTTGCACGATTCAGGTGACCCTGAAGACATAGACAAACCTCCCTGTGGCCTCAACGACTCTCTACAAGAATGCAGATGACCAGCTGTCTGCAAGGAGTATAAATCCTTCCATTCCCCACCATCCAGTCAGAGCTGAAGAAGCTTCTTGGATGAGGAGTGAAACGTCTTCAAAGAAAAACAAGAAAGTCCAGTGGCCTCGCGAAAAAGCATCTTTGGGATAAGATAAAAGGAGGGCGGAGGGAAGCACAATCAGAGTTGCAAGATTCTGTTACTGTAACTTTACAGAAAAAGTAATAGTGACCTACAAGACATGGGATTCCTAGTCTGATCTACCTTGAAGGGATGGACATCACCTCCCATAATCATTGTCTGTTAGAGAAGGGTTCTCCAATCTCCGGGCCAAGGACCAGTTCCGGTCTGTGGCCTGTCAGGAACCAGACCACATAGCTGGAGGTGAATGAGTAAAGCTTCATCGGTATTTATAGCCACTCCACAGAGCTAAGGTCACTGCTTCAGCTCCACCTCAGATCATCAGACATTAGATTCCCATAGGAGCATGAACCCTACTGCAAACTGCACATGGGAGGGATCTAGGTTGTGCATTCCTCCCCCCACCCCAGTCCGTGGAAAAATTGTCTTCCACAAAAGTGGTCCCTGATGCCAAAAAGGTTTGGGTCTGCTGTGTTAGAGGAGACTAAAATTGCCCTGGCTTTTCAACTGATGGTCTACCAGGACTCCCACTTCCGTTCTCAGTGTATTATTTTAAGAACTATTTCCCTATGCACAAGATTTTTCTTGCTCATGTGCAAGGATTTATGCACACTCTCCTATTGGATTTAGCCGAAAGTTAAAATTGTTTGAGGTCATTTTGAATTGTGACTTCAGAGAGAAGATTATGCTGTTCTTCTCTGGGAAGCTAAGACTGATCCTTGATAGCTCCTTAATGAGAGGATTATTTTTGGGCTGCTCCTCATATTCACTTTTTCACGTGCAGCCCAGAAATAGCAGAATTCCTTCAGTTAGAAGCCATGGAAGAAAGCCAGTTTGAGCTAGTGGTTAAAGCATCAGGCTAGAAACCAAGAGACTGTGAGTTCTAGTCCTGCAATAAAAATCAATAAATAGAAGAGCCAGAACTGTGCTTTCCCACTATAGGTAGTCCTTGACTTACGACCACAATTAACCCCCAAATTTATTTTGCTAAGCAAGAGAGTTGTTCGGTGAGTTTTGCCCCATTTTACGATCTTTCTTGCCACAGCTGTTAAGTGAATCACTGCAGTTGTTAAGTCAGTAATATGGTTGTTAAGTGAATCTCCACTGATTTTGCTTGTTAGAAGGTCGCAAAAGGTGATCCTATGAACCCCGGGATACTGCAACCGTTATAAATGTGAGTCAGTTGCCAAGCATCTGAATTTTGATCACATGACCGTAGAGATGCTGTGATGGTTGTAAGTGTGAAAAGCAGTCATTCATCACTTTTTTCAGTGCCGCTGCAACTTTGAGGGGTCACTAAACTTTTCCAAGTTGAGGACTACCTGTGCCATTTGTTTGAGCACTATTCAGAATTGTTTGCAACTGGCTAGCTGTATCATGCCTCAAGAGACTGTACGGATCAGATCCCCTCACCGCGATTGTACCCTGCAGACTGCAGAGCATAAACAGAGGAGTGAGATGGTTGAACCTGCTCCCTTTCACGGAGCACCTGGTTGCAAGAAAGCAATCTGAAGAAGCCATCTCCCTCCCTTATCTCCCCACGCAGCACTATGACAGCAGTATCATGAGAAGCAGCTTGAATAAGGTACATTAAAAATGAAAAGCATAGATTAAAATTGCATGCATGCATCATTAACAGAATACAGCAGGGGTTTTTTTGTTGTTGTTTTTTAAATCTGTTCCAGACTCAGCAAGAACTATTCACACTCCAGTTCAGCATATGCAGTCCCCTTAGGTAATTCAAAAGAAGACTTGTTATATCACACCAACTGTAAAAGTACACAGCTATCAAAAGGGGGGGAGACTTGCAATGAGCAGTCGGCTAGGGATCATGAAATTCCGGTGGGACCTAAGAACATCTCCCCGTAATTATAAAGGCCTTTAGCTGCAGATTGGCAGAATTACTATTTTCCCCGCACATTTTCAGTGGTGTGCTAAAATCAGGATCGGCATCTGGGATGCAGAAGAAAATCAGGATCATAGCAAAGCAAAGAGAGGCCTAACAGCAACCTCTCCAGGCATTAATCATGGAGAAGACGCAGGTGGAAAGGTTAGAATGGAGAAAGGAATTTGCAAATAGGTACTGAGTTCCTCTTTGTTTTTCTGGCCACAAAAGCTGAAGCTTCAGTAGGTCTGCTTCTGATCCTTATTATCAGGGAGGGATATTTTCTTTCTGTCCCCCCACCCCCCCAGTGATCTGGAATCATACAAGATTTTGGCAGTCTTGCTCCCATTTGGTGCCCTATCACTAGATTTCTTATCATATATTAGGGTTTATCAACCTTAGCTGAGGAATTCTGGGAGCTGAAGTCCACTCTTCTTAAAGTTGCTCAGGTTGAGAAAAGCTGTCCTAGATTCTCTACTTATTTTTTTTTTCCTATTAGAGTGGAACAGTCATAGAAGATACTTCTACAAAGGATGGACGCTATGTGTTCCCCCTCTGCCAAGTGGTGTTTGCTTCCAAGTAAACACCAAGAGGATCAAATGGGCCCTGATGGGAAAGGCTAATAAAGAGAAGATGAGGCTATGTTTTAAAGCAGAGGTCTTCAAACTTGGCCCTTTTATGACTTGTGGACTTCAACTCCCAGAATTCTTCAGCCAGGCATGTTAGCTGAGGAATTCTGGGAGTTGAAGTCCAGAAGTCATAAAAGGGCCAGGTTTGAAGACCCCTGTCCTAGGGTGACTGCTGTCTCCCTAGGAGAAGCAACTGTCTGGAATACTTGTGGGCAACCTCAATCCTCTCTTTCTCTGGCGAGGAATTACAAAGAACCAGTGTAATCACCGGCTTCTCATTCTGATGTAGTGTCATAGCACAGTCATTCTGCTGCAGTCATCCACTGCAGTCATCAGTTTGCCAGTTCTTCCCCGGAAGTCCAAAATGTTAGTGACCTTCTGATCAACCATGTGACATTTAGTAAGGTTTTGTATGAATCTTGGGGATATTCTTTTAAAAAATGCAATCTTGCCCATTGGAATTCCTGCCTTAAGAGGAAACTCTTCATTTTTATCTTTAAAAAAGATTCTTAGCATCAGACATTGTACAAATGTTATACTATTCCATACAATATAAATCATCATACAATAGGAACAGCATAGCCCAATGAAAGGAGGGGGGCAGCTACTCAACCCTACTTACAAGGTCCTCCAAGAAAAAGAGTTGGTGCTACAGAGAAGACAGAAAGCAAAATTTTCATTTGAGAACTCAGGGCCAGGCATGGAGTATGCCTTACCAACAATCACTACTCTAAGAGTCAACCAAAGGATCCTGTACTTGTTTGGTTGGAGTACAGAAAGAATATCTGCAAACCCTATTAACCAACAATGACTCCAAGTGATGCTTTAACTGCTCAGAATCACTTGGTTGAGTTGGGTGGCTAAAGAAGATGAATGAATGAATGAATGAATGAATGAATGAATGAATGAATGAATGAATGAATGAATGAATATTAAATTAAGGAAGCCATGATTCATAGCTTTGTGCATCATATATATACCTTGGTCTAGAACATGGTGTGAACTGAATCTAAAATTTGGAAGGAACCTTCTGATCAATCTTGGGTTCTCAAAAGTTTAAGCTAAGAGTTAATGTGATGCCACTTGTACAGCAGTTGCTCTGTCTGCAAAACACAGAGATTGCATTCCCTCAATCCATTCAACCTGGTTAATGCCTCACCTCATTTTGTGACTTTGTGTAATATATCAAACCATATACATGAGTAGGGGAATGAGCGCAGTAACCTGCAAACAACCAATTAATCTTAGTGTTGAGATCAACACATTGTTCAAATTCACTAAGTAATTTCCTGACTTGAATATTATGTAAATATGGCCAAAGGGTATCTTTGCAGTCTGTTCAGCTTCCAAGGATAATTTTGCATCCTCTCAAAACACAGCCTTTTTAGGCTGTCAATCAACATAGCCCAAAGCCAACTAGGGAATTACTTGCATCTACAAAATTAAACAGATGTTTATTCTGTCTTTCCATCTTCTGACAATAACTTCTACTATAATGACTCTGTAGAGTTATCTCAGCAAAGGTGTATTCCATTTACTGATAATCCCCCTCTCCCCATTTATATAGCGCTTGCTTGCTACTTGGAAATTTAGAGAAGCAAAGGCAGAATTCAAAAGAAGGTGGCTGTATAAACTGCAATGGGAGTATTTCAAGCTCAAACAGCATTTCAGCTGCCTGAATAGATTTGCTCAAGCCGAGACATCCTTACCCATACGGTACATATTTAAACAGAAAACCTTCTAGCACCTTTGAAGCCTCTAAAGACATTTGTCATGGATGGCACATCACTTTCAACTTGGCCATTTTCTCCTGAGTTACACAACTTAATATCAACTAATGTAGCCCTCCGTGAGTTAATATCCTCTGCAATTATCACAGTGCTCTTGAAAAAAGAGGGAGGAGAAACTTCTAAAAAGAAATTATAATATGCCTTTAATGCTGTTTTTTGATCTGAAAGAAAGATAAATTTAAAAGTCAGGGGAAAAATACCTCCATTATTTTATTATTCCTGAACTGAGGATGATTTTCACATGAAAACGTAAGCTGCACTGGGGTTGATCTCAAATAGCAAGATACAGTTAATACATGACTAAAAACCATGAGAAGCCATAAGGCCATAACCTGAGCTGAGAAATAAAAGTCCCATAAAATGGCAAGGGTGCATCAGTTCCACACTGTTGACAAGAAAACTACATTAATAATAATAATAATAATAATAATAATAATAATAATAATAATAATAATAATAATAATAATAATAATAATAATAATTAGTTGGAAGGTACCTTGGAGGTCATCTAGTCCAACCCCCTGCTCAGGCAGGAAAACGTATACCTTATAAACACATTCATGTCATTACTAGGAATTGAGCTCACCTTTATGTTTATAAAAATGGGGGTTGGGGGAATCCCAGTCCACCTTTCAGATGAATACAGCAAAATAAATTGCTCCAGTTTGTTCTACAAAGAAAGAAATGTGCTCTGCTCCATTACTGTCTGAGTTGCTAATCTTCTTTAAAGGCTAAGGTGAGTATTGCTCAACCACATTTCCCAGGAGACAGGGTTTTTTTTTCTGTTTTCACACCTCACTAGGAAAAAAGAAAAGTTTACAGACTTTTCTCCAAATGGCTTGCATGTCTTTTTAGAAAAAAATATATATGATGCCATTATACAAAGAGAGACATTTTGGTCATGGAGGGCTGTAGACACAATCAAACAAATCAAATCTAAATTCGCCCAAAAATTTACTTGATGTCACAAATGAACAATAACAAAATGCTCACCAGCCATCACAAAGCAGTTGACTTTGCTACTGTGAAAAAGTGAGTTAAGCCTCTATAGCAGAAGCATCCACTTGGCAACTTTAGGACTTGTGGACCAACTCCCCCTGACCAGCAAGGGGAATTCTGGGAGTTGAAGTCCACAAATCCTAAAGTTGCCAGTGTTGGATACTCCTGCTCTATAGCTTGCCCTCTTCTTATCTAACTAAAATTGTGGCTGCGATCAAAATCTGGAAAAACCTTTTTCTGCTATGGTTGATTTCCTAAAAGACAAAGTTCCTTGCCAACTGTAGTGACAGTACACCTGGGTTCTTTTGAAAAGGATTTCATTGTCACTGTTCTGTAGAAACAAGCTATTTAATACTGCAGCAATGCTAAATGGGGAGGGACAATCAAGTAGGCAAAATACAGATAGCCTTCACTTAATGATTTGTCACTCAACAACCATTTGAAGTTATGAAAGATTTTTTTTTAAAAAGCAGCTTACGACTAGTCCTCAAAGTTAAGACTGCCATTGTTCCCTGGAGTCACATGATTACATTTCAAACACTTGGCAACCAACTTGCATTGACAACCAGTTGTAGCATCACACCATCACATCACTGTGATTTGCACAAAATGGCATAAATGTCTATTGCATATGGTAGATTTGCTTAATTTACCACATGGTTCACTTAACAATATGATTCGCCTAACAACCACTCTAAAACAGTAATAAAAATGAATCAAATCACAGGGTGGCCCACTTAATAACCACAATCACTTATAGCCAAAATTCCAGGCTCTGTTGTGGTCATAATTCAAGGATTACCTGTAGATAGGACAGTATCTGGACTCTGGAAATTGCTTAAACAGGGAATGGTTGCTCTGAAAGATTGTAAGTTACTCTGGTTTAAACCTTCTCTTAAGTCTGGTCATTTTGAGGAATGTATGACAATTTGCTGAGGCCAACTCACAATGGACAACTTACCACAGCCAACTCACCACAGCCAACTTGGCATGGCCAACTTGTCGTGGCCAACTCACTGCAGGACAAGAGTTACACTAATATCAAAGAAATGGTGGACTAGAATCATTAAAGAAAGGATGCAAAAAGAGGAAAATAATTAAATGTGAATGGCGAACATTAAAATATTTTTTTTATTTATTTTAAATAATTAAATACAATTGTTAAATTGTCCTGCAGCGAGTTGTCCCATGGCCAGTTAGCTGTGGCACGTTGTCCCAGGGTGAACTGGCCGTGGTGAGTTGGCCACAGTGAGTTGCCTGTGGCAAGTTGTCCCATTCAATTCTGGAGAGGCCTAGAGGCCAGGTGGCCACTGTCCATCATTTTTTTTTCAGCCACTATGCAGACTCTACCTCTAGATCAGGGGTGTCAAACTGCCGGCCCGCGGGCCGGAGCGTCACCGAGAAACCGCGCCCATCCCATTTTCGGCAATGGGAAAAAGTTCCGATACGTCGCGCGACATCACGTGACATCGCGAGTTTGACATGCCTGCTCTAGATTAACCCCTTCCCACATGAAAAGCAGACCTTGGTTGGATTCTCGCATAGAACTGTAGTGAAATGAAAAATGTGTCAGCATCTGATCCAGACTAACAAAAATAGGCCAGACACAGCTGCTGTTGCTGGAGACAAATGAGGTTATTTTTTCCTTTCCCCACTGCTACTTAAAATTTGCTTTGCCTCCATTATCCACTTAATCCTGCCAATAGTAAGCATTGGCTTATAGAGGATGACAAGAGAATATTGCAAGAAGCAACAGAGAAGCCCAAACAGAAAACAAGGAACAGGATAAAGCTGCAACTTATTTTTCCTCTTGAGATCTTGTTAGCTGCTGAAAATTCAGGTCACAGAATGGAAATAAAAGAAGCAAGAACAGGTAGTCCTCACCTTAGGACCGCAGCTGAGCCCCAAATTTCAGTTGCTAAGTGAGACAATTGTTAAGTGAATTTTGCCCCATTTTACAAACTTTTTTGCCACTGTTGGTACGTGAATCACTGCAAGGGTTAAATTAGGAACACTGTTGTTAAGTGAATCTGGCTTCCCCATTAACGTTACTTGTCAGAAGGTCGCAAAAGGGGATCCCATGACCCTGGGACACTGCAAATGTCATAAATATGAACCAGTTGCCATGTGTCTGAATTTTGATCACATGACCATGGGGATGCTGGCTGTGTGAAAAACAGTGACAAGTCACTTTTTTCACTGCCGTTGTAATTTGAAATGGTCACTAACTGAACTATTATAAGTGGAAGATTACCTGCACTTTGGTATACCATAAGGCAGGGGTAGGCAACCTTGGCTCTTTTATGACTTGTGGACTTCAACTCCCGGAATTCCTGAGCCAGCCATGCTGAGGAGAAAGGGAGAGGTTTCCAAGCTGAGACATGCTGGCTCAGGAATTCTGGGAGTTGAAGTCCATGAGTCATAAAAGAGCCAAGGTTGCCTACCCCTGCTATAAGGCAAGAATAGGCCACCCACAGGTTGCACATGATTCCCCTCTCCCATCAGTATCATATATATCTTAAAGGGGTTGTTAAGGGACAAAAATGGGACCATCCTTGAGCCAATAGTTCTCATGGGGAGAGATACTAAGTAGCAAAATTTGTACCCTCAGCTCTCACTCTTAAGATTTTCCCAGCTTCATAGAAATCTTTCAGTTGAGTTTTACACACATACACCATGTCACTCCTACACAAGGGGAGGGGGGCAGAGTTTTATTATTAAAAGGAGTGATATTTTTTCCCCAATCTCACCTTAATACAGATCATAGAGGGCAAGATACTTTCCTTTGATCTAAATGAAACACTTCCTTTTCACCTCAGATTATAAAGTTCCCCAAAAGCAGCAAATCTCAGTTTAGCTGAAAACTGGAACATTGCCAGAAAGCGAAGATCTGCAATAAAAACAGTGCTAGAAAAGGAAAAGAGTGTTGGGATTCCCACGAGAAATGTGCTGCCTAACAGGTGAAGAATAAATAGGCTATTAGCAGAAAAGATGTGTGGTGTTGTGCAAAGAATGTGCAGCAATACATCCACACAAGCAAGCTGAAGACCAACAAGGATGAAAGCATGGGATGTGCCGGATCTCACAGCCTTTATAATAAGCTGCCACATATCTGTACCCATAATGGGAGGGCATTCACCGGATGTTCATAATTTCTTCTGTAATGTATTGGGCCTTTTACTTCAACTGTTTTCACAATGCTGCTTGAGATTGCTTAATAAGGGTCTCTGTGTAACAGTTGCTGGCTGCCCAGACATGCAGTCTCCAGGACAATCATTGGTTGGCTCTGGGGCAGGAATAGGTTCCTTCAAACCTACTGGCCGCCGCCTAGTGGCCAACCATATAAGTAGCTGTGTAAAAGCCTCTGTTCTCAGTTCTGTTCCTGTTACTACAATAAAGCAATGTTCCTGTTTGAACCCCCTCGTCGCGCCTCCTGCTTCCCAAGAATCCACTACACATCATCTTCCCCTATGAGAATAAGTTCTAAGACAATCTACAAGACCATTTGCAACTATACAACTTCAAATGTATGGGAAGGAGTACTGTGTTTGGTTTCTAAACCTAGGGATCAGAAATCTGCTTTCCCCCATATGTTTTATTACTATTAGTATCACAAGAACAGGCATTAAGCATCAGATGAACAGAATCACGGGTGTACCACACCAGATAGGATCCAGGGTGCAGACTGTGCAAGAGGCCTCAGAGACAGTCCAAGACATAGTGCAAGGGTGTAAGACGCAGGCTGGAATAGCATTCAATGAATAACACAGCCAAGTAGCTGGCATTGCGTACAAGAATGTATTGGTTGGACCCTCCTGAGTCCAGATGTGAGATTCCACAGAAGATCCTGGAGAATAAGAAGGCTAAGATACTGTGGGACTTCCAGATCCAGATGGACAGACAGGTACCGGCCAATCTGTGTCAATTATCAATTATATCATGTAGTATGACTGTATTATTATCCTTCTCATCTTTTCTACTACCTTCTCTTATTGGTATCATCATTATGATTATTATTACTCTGTTGTTTGTATGTACACTGAGAGCTTCTGCACCAGAGACAAATTCCTTGTGTGTTCAATCACACTTGGCCAATATTTTATTCTATTCTATTCTAGTCTATTCTGTTCTGTTCTGTTCTGTTCGACATCATAATAGTAGACAAGGACCAAAAAATGTAACAGTGATAGATGTACTGGTACCAAACAATTGCACCATCAGGAAGAAGGAATATGAGAATCTGAAGGAGGAACTAGAGAGGATGTGGAAAGTAAAGGTCAAAGTAGTCCTAATAATGGTAGAAGGGCTCAAGGCTGTGACAAGTATCTATGTACATTATGTATGTAGATATATAGGTATATATGTAGGTATGTTTGGTCTAGTGACTAAGGCACCAGGCTAGAAAGCAGGAGACCATGAGTTCAAGTCCTGCCTTAGCCATGAAAGCCAGCTGGGTGACTTTGGTCTAGTCACTCTTTCTCAGCCCAGTCCACCTCACAGGGATGTTGTGGGGAAAATAGGAGGAGGAAGGTGTGTTGGATATGTTCGCCACCTTGAGTTATTTGTAAATATAATGAAGATGGGATGCAAGTAAGTATATGTCATAATATAGTAGGGCTGGCATGCTGACCTAGTTAGAATGTAGGATAAACAATAATAAGGTCGCACAGATGGGTTTATTTAAAATATCCCTGCATCACCCTATAACAGCATTTCTCAAGCTTGACAACTCTAAGATGTATGGACTTCAACACCAAGAATTCTGAGAGCCGAAGTTCATACATCTTAGTCAGCCTTAAGAAACACTGCACTATAACTTCCACTATGCCTACCTCTTGTCTTATTATTTATTTATTAAACACATTTATACGGCTGCCTAACTCACAGGCAGTAACTCTGGGCAGCTTGAAACATAAAAAATTCCACAAAGTAAGAATGCGTAACACAGAGAGACGTCTCCTCTGCAGCAAGAGGAACAATCACACCAACTACTTGACTTTCTTCTGTGTCAAGCTGGACCCCCAAAACTCGCCTTTGCAGTGTACTGAGCCAAGGGTCTGATTTTGCTCAGAGCTGTTTAGCAGAATGTCAATGCTTTTAGCTGGGTGCTCAGTATACAGGGTTAACAAAATTATTCTGTTTCTTCAGACCTGTAGCTTTGGCTGTTTTAGATGAGCCAGGTTTTGGCCACATAATGTACAGGTAGTCCTCAACTTAAAGAAGTTAGTAACCCTTTGAAGTTACAATGGCACTGAAAGAAGAGACTTCTGACCATTTTTCATACTTACAAATGTTGCAGCTTCTCCATGGTCACGTGATCAAAATTTAGATACTTGGCAAGCTGACTCATATTTATAACGGTTGTAATAATAATAATAATAATAATAATAATAATAATAATAATAATAATAATAATAATAATAATAATAATAATAATAAGTTGGAAGGGACCTTGGAGGTCATCTAGTCCAACCCCCTGCTAAGGCAGGAAACCCTATACAGGGCAGTCACATGATCCCCTTTTACGACCTTCTGACAAGCAAAGTCAATGGGGGAGCTGGATTCACTTAACAACCATGTTACTAACATTAGAACTGCAGTGATTCACTTAACGACTTTGGCAAGAAAGGTCCTAAAATGGGTCAAAACTCACTTAACAACTGTCTCACTTGACAACAAAAATTTTGGACTCAATTGTGGACAACCTGTACATATGTGTTTCTGAATGTATGTCTCTAAAGGCCACTGGAGGCATGTTCTGGTGATGGAGCCAAGTTGTATGTATAGAATTGCACTCTTCTGGAGTAACGTGGGAGATTATTCAGCCATTTTAAATATCAGCACTGAAGGCTTAAAATGTAATAATTCCATCCATTCGGGTCCTTGCAAGCATCCATTCCACCAAGTCTTAAATAATGCACTGAAGAAATTGCCTCTTTATAAATTAAATTTGGACAAATTTGTCCCAATCATCAAGGAATTAGAAAATGGAAAGCTGGGGTCAGCCCATAGGCTATTCTTTGATTGAAGCAATAGAGCAGGACTAAAAAGCTGCCAAAGGAATACTGGAAAAAGAAAAATATTGGAAAAAGGGAATAATAAAAATCCAATATGGGAACATGGCTGAGGTGTAAAGAATTGTGCATGTCATGGAAAAAGTGAGTATGGCAACTCTGTGAATCTCAAATAATTTCAACAAAGCATTCCACTTCAAAAATGTCAACAAAAAGGTGGCAATTCTATGCAAATACACATTTTTAAGTAGACATTATTCCAGAACACACAAAAGATGATCAAAATTCAGCTTAGTCGTGGAGTTAATCATACTTCAAATACAGCCAGAGAAATCAAGGGCTCTTAAGTTAATTGTAGCGAGCTCCCCTTGATGTTAAGGAAGCACCTCTAAGTATGATCAATATTATTGTGATATCAAAATCCCTGTAGTTATCCTTCCTTCCTTCCTTCCTTCCTTCCTTCCTTCCTTCCTTCCTTCCTTCCTTCCTTCCTTCCTTCCTTCCTTCCTTCCTTCCTTCCTTCCTTCCTTCCTTCCTTCCTTCCTTCTGTCTCTCTCTCTCTCTCTCTTTTTCTTTTTCTCCCCCTACCAAGCATGGTACTGAGGAAGTACTTGCTCTTCTAAAAAAAGGACCTAGATGTTCAAAATGTTACTTTAGAACAGGCATGTCAAACTCGCGACATCAAGTGTCGCGTGATGTCGCGTGACGTATCGTGACTTTTTCCCCATTGCCGGCAATGGAGTGGGTGCGGTTTCAGTATGATGCATCCGGCCACAGGCTGGCAGTTTGATATGCCTGCTTTAGAATAACAGAACTGGAAGGGACCTTGCAGGTCTTCTAGTCCAACTCTCTGCTGAGGCAGGAAACCTTATACCATTTTAGACATATGGTTGTCCAATCTCTTCTTAAAAACTTCCAGTGTTGGAGCATTCACAACTTCTGGTGGCAGATTGTTCCACTGATTAATTGTTCTAACTGTCAGGAAATTTCTCCTTAGTTCTAGGTTGCTTGTCTCTTTGATTAGTTTCCATCCATTGCTTCTTGTCCTGCCTTATTTGCCTATGCTTCTGACTACAATAAATCCTGCAAATTCTTTCCAACTGGTACATAAAGGTAAAGGTAAAGGTTCCCCTGCACATGCGTGCTAGTCATTTCCAACTCTAGGGGCCGGTGCTCATCTCTGTTTCAAAGCCGAAGAGCCAGCGCTTGTCCGAGGATGTCTCCGTGGTCATGTGGCCGGCATGACTAGACGCCAAAGGCGCACCGAACACTGTTACCTTCCCACTGTAGTGATCCCTATTTTTCTACTTGCATTTTTATGTGCTTTTGAACTGCTAGGTTGGCAGAAGCTGGGACAAGTAACAGGTGCTCACTCTGCTACGCGGCCCTCAGGATTCGACCCGCCAAACTGCCGACCTTCTGATCAACAAGCTCAGCATCCTAACCCACTGAGCCACCGCGTCCCTAACTGGTACATAGATAATGCAAATTCAGTTCCATGAATATTTTCTCCTGTTTTCCTTCACTGCAATTGGTTTAAATCTTGGCTGTGCCCTCTTGCATATCTGAGTTCCCTAAAAATGAAGTGTTAATAAAAAATTCCATATCCTATACATGGTTTAAACCTCAGTATTAGATTCTAATAAAAGGGAATATAAAATCACAAAACTTCATTTCTCTTATTTTGTCCATGTTGTGGAGGGGAATTCACTGCAGAAAGCAATTAGGTTTAGAAAAGTTAGCAGTAAAAGGAAACCAGCTTGCCAAAGAACACAGTGGCTGGAGACCATCAAAGCTGACAACAGACAGAGCATAGAAAAACTCATTGAAGTAGTGCAAGATCGGAAGATGTGGAGAGACCTGGCCTATAGAACTGCCAAGAGTCAGACACAACTGAATAGACAATATCATCCTCAGAAGGGAATGTATGTAGCTCAGGGATCAACTATGAAGTCCTTGATACTCTCTGAGCTTGGTTGTTTGCTTGCAGGCATTTCATTATCCAACTAAGTAACACCATCAGTGTTAAATGAATGTGGGACCTTGGCCTACCAATGTACATAGATACTCTTCACAGCCTTGAGCCCTTCTACCACTATTAGGACTACTTTGACCTTAATTTTCCACATCCTCTCTAGTTCCTCCTTCAGATTCTCATATTCCTTCTTCCTGATGGTGCAATATGGTACCTTGGCCTACCAATGTTTGTGAGGGGTGTGGTTTTCTTCTTGGAAGTTCCTTGATTATTGTTTTCTACTTCATTGTCTGTCTGATGTTAACCCCATCTTATCTGGGTGTTGTTTGCTGGAGATAATGTTTTCTGGTCTTTTTGTTTCCTTTATTCTATAAATGTGGTCTGTCGATGACTGGTTTATGGGATATCTCTTTGTGTCTATTATGGCTGATTTATCTCTATAATGTACCTCTATGTATCTATTGACCAGCTATATGTGTCTTATTCATCAGCCTTTTCTCATTAAGGTAACCAAGCTGCCATGTATGCATGTAATTAATTTTGGATAGTGCCTTGAGCCTTTTAGTTTGTTTTGTTTTTGTTTGTTTTTGTTTTGTTTTGTTTTTTTAAAAAATCATTTATAAAAAGTAAATCACCAAAATTGTTCAATGGGGATGTTTCCTCACCATTTTACGTCATCCTAAGCTTGAGTCGTCCCTACCTCAGTTTTCAAGACTCAACAAAATATTTAAAAGAATAAATAAAAATAGAACGCTCTGTTTCTTCCTATCAAGAGTTTGGTCAATCCTTACCATCCAATTCTTCCACTGAGATGTTGGCCAACTGTTCACTGTCGCTTCCTGCGGAGAGTGACCGGTTCAGATAGTTTCCTTTGTACAGCAGTCCAGCCGTGACATGATGGAATGGCATCTTCTCCCTAATGGTATAAAAGACAGAAAAAGCCACTCACATTCTCGTTCATCTCTAGAACCCAAAGCATGACATATGAGAAATAACAAATAAAGGAGAGTACGAGTAGTCCTCGCTTAATGACTGTTGCTTATCAACCATTCAAAGTTATGATGGTCTCCAAAAGGACATATCTATGTCCCATCCTTGAAGTTGTGACTGCCACATCCTACCCCCACCTTTAGAATAGAATAGAGTAGAGCTGGGAGGGACCTTGGAGGTCTTCTAGCCCAACCTCCTGCTCAAGCAAGAGAACCTATACCATCCCATACAACTGACTGTCTAGATTCTAGACTCGTCTTAAAAACCTCCAGTGATGGAGCGCCCACAATTTCTGGAAGCAAGCTGTTCCACTGGTTGATTGTCCTCACTGTCAGGAAGTTTCTTCTTAATTCCAGGTTGCTTCTCTCTTTTATCAGTTTCCAACCATTGTTTCTCATCCTTCCCTCTGGTGCTCTGGTGAAAAACCTGGCCCCCTCTGCCTTGTGGCAGCCCCTCAGATACTGGAACACTGCTATCATGTCTCCCCTATTTCTTCTTCTCTTTAGACTAGCCAGACCCAAGTCCTGCAGCCATTCTTCGTATGTTTTAGTCTCCAGCCCTTTGATCATCTTAGTTGCTCTTCTCTGAATTTTTTCCAAACTCTCAACATCATTTTTGTGATATGGTGACCAAAATTGGCTGCAATATTCCAGGTGTGGTCTTACTAGAGTTTTATAAAGCGGTAAGAATACTTCATGTGATCTTGATTCTATGCCTCTGTTTATACAACCCAGGATTGGATTAGCTTTTTTGGCTGCTGCTGCACACTGCTGGCTCATGGTCAAGTGATCGTCCACTAGGACTCCAAGGTCCCTCTCACAGTTACTGTTTTTGAGCCAGGTCTTGCCCAATCTCTACTTGTACCTTTGGTTTTTTTTCCTGCCTAAATGTAAATCTTTGCTTTTCTCCACATTGAAACTCATTTTGTTGGATAGGGCCCATTGTTCAAGTTTGCCAAGATGTTTTTGAATCTTGAGTTTGTCTTCTGGGGTGTTGGCTACTCCGGCCAGTTTGGTGTCATCTGCAAATTTGATGACTTCCCCTTCAATTCCCTTATCTAAGATATTGAAGAGTACTGGGCCTAAGATGGAACCTTGTGAAATCCCACTGCTTACTACTCTCCATGTGGATGTGGATGAGGATTTACGTGATAGGATTTCAGTTGCTTGGCAACTGGCTTACATTTACAACCAGTTGCTGCATCCTGTGGGTCAGTGACGGGTTTTGTGACTGGTTTTCCCAGTTTCAAGCATTTTCAGGCAAAAACAAAAATCACCCATTCATGAGAATAGATTTGCTTGATGACTATTTGATTTTTTTTAAAACGATCACAATGATTCGCTTTATGACTGTCATAAAAATAGTTGTAAAATCAAGTCAGATCACATAGTGTCCCATTTAAAGATCACAATGACTTATGACCAAATTTCTGGGTTCACTTGTGCTTGTTAAGTAATAGCATGGCTGTACATATACAGCAACATACTTCTAAAACTGGTTGTGGGGTTTATAGAATATTATTTTTATGTTCTTTCATTAGCCATTTTTTTCCCCTTTCTTTGATGCATTTAGTGTGCAGTCCAGAAAAGCCATCTTGATCCATTTTTTAAATTTGAAATATAGAACAAAATGGTGCTCCCTCCAGTTCTAATTTGACTAGCCAGTAAATATTTGTTGATTGTTGGGATGGTATAGCATCAGTCCTACTTGGAGAGAATAAAAAAAAGTCACAATCCAAACAACATGATGCAGCCTCCTGATAGGTGATATCTGAGCTGACTATAGGTAGTCCTCAACTTATGACTACAACTGAGCCCAAAGTTAATGTTGTTAAGCAAGACATTTATTAAGTGAGTTTTGCCCTACTTTACAATCTTCCTTGACATCATTGTTAAGTGAATCACTGCCATTGGTTAAGTTAGTAACACAGTTGTTAAGGTTACAAAAGGTGATCACACCATACTTAGACACTGCAACCATCACAAACACTTGCCATTGGCAGGGGTCCAAATTTTGATCAAGTGAGCATGGGGATACTGCAATGGTTGTAAGCATGAAAAATGATTGTGCATTTTTTAGCACTGTTGTAACTTTGAACAGTCACTCAAGTCGAAGACTATCTGCACTTCACAATGTGCACTGATTCAGCTGATGAATTTTAACAAGGGAGAAAGATAACATTAAAACTGTTACTTCACAAGCCATTTCCAGCAATCAACCCTTCCAAACCTTTTCCCCAATGGTGCCACACAGAGCCAGAAAAAAATACTGTCTTTTGAAAGATACTTCACATTTTGAGAAAAAGTTCCCAATCAATTTGAAAGAAGGATTTTTTTCCCCAAAACACATCAGAAATAAATCAAAGCAGCCTCAGACATAAGTGTCCAATGTAAGTCACAATGATATCAAAATGAGAAATTCATCATGTCATTGCATAAATAATTTAAGTAATCTCCATCAATTGCACGCTGCCTGATACAGAATACAAAATTTTCACCATTTGCATGACAGCATTGTGACTCACAATGTCATTTGCTTCTCTCATGCAGCCAGCAGATATCTACAAGTTAACAGAATAACAGAGTTGAAAGGGACCTTGGAGATCTTCAAGTCCAACCCCCTGCACAAGAAGGAAAGCCTATTTCATTTCAGACAAATGGATTCAAGTCATTCCACTGATTAATTTCCTAACAGTCAGGAAATTTCTCCTTATGTCTATGGAGATTCTCAGTCATCCAGGTCAGAGTTATCCCAAAGGTGCTTTTTCAAGAGGCAACTGGACTTTCTTGTTTTTCTTTGAAGATGTTTCGCTTCTCATCCAAGAAGCTTCTTCAGCTCTTCAGAAGCTTGAGAAAGCACCTTTGGGACAAATTTCTCCTTATTTCTAGATTGCTTCTCTCCTTGATTAGTTTCCATCCGTTGCTTCTTGTCCTGCCTTCAAGTGCTTTGGAGAATAGTTTGACTCCCTCTTCTTTGTGGCAGCCCCTGAGATATTGGAAGACTGCTATCATGTCACTCCTAGGCCTTCTCTTCAATAAACTAGCCATACCCAATTCCTGCAACCGTTCTTCATATGTTTTCCTAAATAACCCATGCAAGTTGACCCACTACTATTCAGATGTTGTATGAAGCCAGCTAAGAGCCTACCAAGGTAAAATTACTTCATTGAGCCTTTTTTGGATTAGGAAGATGGCAGGGTGCTTGGACACAATATAAAATGGGTAGAATGGGGGGGGGAATGCTCAACAACTGGACATCAGGAGGAGAAATATTTAGCGAAACACTTAACTGCAAACATTGTTAATGTTTTACCAATACAAGATTATTTGTAGCTCAAGGCTGAACTGTGGGGTCAACAATAGCCTAAGATCTCGGCGTATTTGAAAGACCATTCGCAACAACGATATATTGTGGAGTGGAAAAAATGGATTGATTACATCCAGAATAAATATGGGACTAAAAAGTTTCATTTAGCATTTGAATAAGTATTGATGGGATATTTATATTGCTTGTAGTCATTTTATAAGAGCTAAAGTGCGATAGACCTAATAGTTTATTGTTGTTAGCATATGGTAGTTTATGATTGTTTTTTTTACTTTTATACCTTGTATTTAGCTCTGGGAAGTCGGGGAGGGGGGAAGGGGAGGGGGGAGGGTTGGGTTGGGAAGGGGGGGAGGGGGTGGGGAGGGTTTGTTAAAGATAAAATGTATTGAAAGACTTTTCAATAAAAAAAAACAATAGCCTAACCGAGGAACCACCAAGAGCACTTCCACCAGCACTGGTATATTGAACCTCATTCCCTTCTAGCACTGATGATGTTACCTAGTTTGGTAAAGAAACAACTGCAAGAAAACGATCATGCACCAAGGACCCCACAATGTCAATGTGAGACATCCAAGATCATGTTCAATGAATGAGCTGTCCAAAACAAAGTAGGCTGATTGGGTTATGCTCACTTTTCAAAAAATGAAATCAAATGTGTCCTCTTTGAAATAGGAGGGCTCCAGTTTGATATGCAAAGAATGTAAAAGAAAATTTGGAACCTTGTTATCATATACCCAGGTTTCCCAGAAAATAAGACTGGGTCTTATATTATTTTTTTGCTCCAAAAGACATATTATAGGGCTTATTTTCGGGTTAGAGCTTATATTCGGGAAAATATGGTACTAAATGCGTCTGTCTGGCTGACAATCTTAACTGGGGCTTATTTTTGGGGTGGGGCTTATATTATGACCGTCCTGAAAAATCATGCTAGGGCTTATTTTCCAGTTATTTTGGGGAAAACATGGTATGTTGACATTGGGAAGAATCTTATATGCACAAGATGGAAGAACCCATTAATTCCCACAATGGAAGAGTGGATGGTAAAGGTGACAGAGCTGGCAAAACTGACTATTTTAACTGAAGAGAAGAGGTTTTGTTTCTACTTGGAAACCACTTCTGGACTTTTTGCTTGAAACTGAAAAAAAAAGCAAAACACTGATTTTAGGTTTTAATGAGTAGGATGATTTTTGTTATTACAGAAATGGTTTGAAATGTTGTGAAATGCAAAGCAAAAGATTGAGGTTGTATTTGTTTTGTTTTGCTGGAGTGAAAAAAGTCAGAAACTACCACTTTTCCCCCTCTCCATTTGCACTTTTTTCTTTCTCTTAGTTTTCTAACTTTTTTTTTTGGGGGGGGGGGTTCTGTATTTTTATTTTATAACAAAACTTATGAAATGTGAAATAAAATTTTATATATATATAAAGAAATAGGAAGGCTCCTTAAGCCCTTTTAACCCCAGGTCTAAATTTATTTAAAGGCACCACAGTGCATGAAATTGCTTGGAAGTGTCTCTCCAGCAGCTACACAAATTCATCTTTAAGCTTTAAAGTGCTATTAAATTTGAGTTTGTAATATATTTTTCCCCCATTTCTGCATTACAAAACTGCAGTGACTCTGCCTGCATCAGGCTATCTCTAACTACCCCACTGCTGCCAATGAAGCCATTTTGCCTCACAATTCATCAAAACTAAACTTCCCAAGTGCCAATACATGAATTAAAGAGGGCATCACAGGTGAGGCCCATTAACAGTTTGCCAATTCCAAATTGCTGGTTAGTGCTAATGATGACAGTGGCCGTTGTACTTAAAAACTTAATTTAATTAACATGAGTTGGAACAGAATGTTAAACAATTATTATTTAAATTAAAACACAGTCACACACACAGCTTTTTGCTTCTCTCTTTAGGACACTGAGCTTGTCGATCAGAAGGTCGGCAGTTTGGCGGGTCGAATCCCGAGTGCCGCGTAACAGTGAGCGCCTGTTACTCATCCCAGCTTCTGCCAACCTAGCAGTTCGAAAGCACGTAAAAATGCAAGTAGAAAAATAGGGACCACTACGGTGGGAAGGTAACAGCGTTCCGTGAGCCTTTGGCATCTAGTCATGCCGGCCACATAACCACAGAGATGTCCTCGGACAAGCGCTGGCTCTTTGGCTTTGAAACAGAGGTGAGCACCGGCCCCTAGAGATGGAAACGACTAGCACGCATGTGCGGGGGAACCTTTACCTTTACCTTTTTTAGTATCTTTGATCTATTTGGTGACAATATTTTCAGTCTTGAGGTTTTTTTTATTACTTCAAAAATATCCTGAGCCTGTAGAAGTATGCATAATAAATCTTAGCAAATAAATCTTATTTCTTAGCAAACAGAAGTGGAATCTACCTGCTAAGCTTAGAACAATATAGACCAGGCTATGACCCTGACATATTTTGAAGAGTCCATATTGTTCTAAGCTTAGCAATCTTATTCCGTATCTTTTTAAGAATCAAAGAAAAGCAGAAAGCTGAAATAAAGCCCCCACTGAAGTACAGCTGAGAGAGCTACCAGCTTTATTCTAGACACTGGTTGAGGTTTCTAGGCATACACAGATGCTCTTTGCTGCTGAACTGAAGTGACTAGCCAAATCAAGCAGGCCAATTTTAATTCAAGCTGTCAAGGTAGAGCAATTTTTTTTGAGGCACTGCATCAAATTAATGAAGGAGAATATTTGTTGCTTGGGGTTGAAAAGAGGAGTCCTTGATGCCTCTCTGAGCTTGTTTTCTTGCACTGATTATGTTACCTAGTTTGGATCATGAAACATCTGCAAGAAAACAACAAAACTCAGAGAGCATTAAGGACCCCGCACTGCCTCAAACTGGATTAATGCTATGGTCCAAATCAAGACAGTGTGTTGGGATGGAGTGCAATAGCTGTACAAAGGCTTATCTCTGAAAGCTAAGGAGCATTGGACTTCATTAGGAATTGGATGGCGCACCACCAGAAATGTCAGAGCAGTTAAACAGACTAGGAATAAAATAGATAATAGGAGATAGATGATAGATGATAGATAGATAGATAGATAGATAGATAGATAGATAGATAGATAGATGATAGATAGATAGATAGATAGATAGATAGATAGATAGATAGATAGATAGATAGATAGGTAGGTAGGTAGATACAGAGAGACAGACAGACAGAATATAAAACTGGTTTAATATTGCCTCTGTTCAGAATGTCTGTCTGTCTGTCTGTCTGTCTGTCTGTCTGTCTGTCTGTCTGTCTGTCTATCTATCTATCTATCTATCTATCTATCTATCTATCTATCTATCTATTTATCTATCTATCATCACCTCAGTCCTTTACTAGATACCTGGGAGTTTGAGGGTTCTGCACAGTATCTTAACTGATCCTAACTCTCCATTCTTCTGGGCAGAGAGTTTTGATGTTGTTTCTGGGATCTAAAGACGTTCCTCTCCCAGCTTAGGATACAAAGTCCCAAGTGTTCCTACCATCACTCTCCACATCTTCTCTAGTTCCTCCTCCAGGCCCTGCTACTTTTCCAGCTTCTCATACTCCTTCTTCCGAAAGTTGCTGTAACATGGCTCACCACTGCTGTCTTCTGGTCCTTGCTTACTAGCACTGTGCTGCCACCACATGGCTGGGTGGAGAAATCACAATGTGGGCAGTCAGACCCTCCTACCATATGATGTATTTCCTTTCCCCTCCCCTTTCTGGGATGGACTTCCTCCTCCCTCTTCCCTAGTGAGCCATGCTTCATTAGCAGAAAACATGGGGTCCCAATATGCAGACCCTGGGAGCATTATCATCTTCTAACCTTGGAGACACCTCGGGAATATCTTGGAAATGCTGTACAACGTCATCTGAATTGCAATAAAGGTATTTCTATATAAAAGGTGTTTCTACGAGTTTAAACTATCTGGAGAGACCTGTTAAAGTTAATTATATCTGCTTACACAGACCATAGAAGTCTTACAAGAGATTAATTAAAGCACAACATCGTCGTTCCAGAAAAGTTAGAAGATGATAATGCTCCCAGGGTCTGCATATTGGGACCCCATGCAGACCCTGGGAGCATTATCATCTTCTAACTATTCTGGAACGACGATGTTGTGCTTTAATTAATCTCTTGTAAGACTTCTATGGTCTGTGTAAGCAGATATAATTAACTTTAACAGGTCTCTCCAGATAGTTTAAACTCGTAGAAACACCTTTTATATAGAAATACCTTTATTGCAATTCAGATGACGTTGTACAGCATTTCCAAGATATTCCCGAGGTGTCTCCAAGGTTAGAAGATGATAATGCTCCCAGGGTCTGCATATTGGGACCCCATGTTTTCTGCTAATGAAGCATGGCTCACTAGGGAAGAGGAAGGAGGAAGTCCATCCCAGAAAGGGGAGGGGAAAGGAAATACATCATATGGTAGGAGGGTCTGACTGCCCACATTGTGATTTCTCCACCCAGCCACGTGGTGGCAGCACAAGCACAATGTCTGATTGATTGGCCAGTACCTGCCTGTCTGTCTGAATCTGAAAGTCTCATGGTATCTTAGATTCCTTATTCTCCATAACCTTTCATGGGATCTCTCATCTAGACTTAGCCCATATTCTGTACAAATGTCCCTGTATACAATGCCAGCTATTTGATTGTGACGTATAGTGTGTGCTGTTCTTGCCTGCATTTTACACCCTGCCGGTACAATAGTAAACCATTTCTGTCTTGCTGTCAAAGAAAACTGCATGGACAGGTTCATCTACCAACCAGGTATTGTGTTCAACTCAAAAGGAACTTTAACTTTGAATGAACGTTTGTGCACTGTTGCTCAAAACCCAGAAATTTGTCTTACTTGATTTGGACAACTGATCCAGCTAGTTTAGTAAAGTAAGGCTTCCACTAAGGAAGTCTGGGAACCTTTTTTCAAACTGTTTTGCAAAATGGTTTTGGAAATAACTATTCTCAAAATGGGTCACATAACTAGTGATGAAGGACAGATTTTCCAGAAGGCTACCAGCTACTTTCCCCCTAGGGTATTCTTCAAAATATTGCCTTCTATATCAGCTTGTGATTGCCTTCCTTTCCTGGGCGGTTGGGCATCATTCCAATGATCAGTAAAGCACATTTTACATTTATTTACTTACATTTACGTTATATTTATATTTACTTATATTTCAGAGCTATGTACTGAATTATACTTTATACCTTTAATACAAGTCTAATGTTCACGTCCTGAATATAAAGAAAAAGTGAAAACATTGGTATTTATAGTATTCTGAAAATGTTGTGGTCCATTTCACTCAAATGTTGTCAATTAGAGGAGAACACACATACATACAAAACTATGAGGAAGTGCTCGGAAACATACATCAGAAAAGATATCCATGGGTATTTATATAGATTTTTGTGGGGTCATACAAAAGATGCAAATTTGTAAGCTAGTGCAGAAATGGTGGAATGAACAAAAGACTGGGAGAGTGGGAGGAGAAAGAGGGGAAAAAAGTAAAAATGCTTTCACCTTATTCAAATTCCAGATTGTTGTGTTTTTTTCCCATCCTTTCCTCGTAAATTCGGTTTCATGTGCCAAATTGGCCACTGTGGTGCTCATCCCCACTGGGACTCTGAAGATATGTTCTGGATCATCGGAAATCTATTGCTATGTATAGCTTCTGTTAAAATATACATTTATTTTTTTATTTATTTTAATTCCATTTATATCCCGCCCTTCTCCAAAGACTCAGGGCAGCTTACAAGCTTAGCAGTAGCCTTCATTCTATGTATATGCCTGCTTATTAGGGCTTTCACACACACCCCCAAGCAGCATTATTACAAAGTCAGCTTATTGCCCCCAACAATCTGGGTCCTCATTTTACCTACCTCGGAAGGATGGAAGGCTGAGTCAACCTTGAGCCTGGTGGGACTCGAACCTGCACTAATTGCAGGCAGCTGGTGTTACTTAAGGAGGCATTAGCCCCCTGCTCCACCAAAACATGGGGTTTTGAATCTGGATTCCAATTGAATGAAATTTCCTAGAATTGCGGCATCCTTTGTGATTTATCATGACTGAAATAGAGTACAGTGTATTGGGGCTATAGATCAGACATGTCAAACTCGTGACATCACGTGACGTCGCACAACGTATCGGGGCAGTTTTGCCATTGCCGGCAATGGGGTGGACGCGGCTTCCAGATGACGCATCCAGCCCACGGGCCAGCAGTTTGACACCCCTGCTATAGATCTACTTTCCCAGGTGTCTATGGAGATTCTCAATTATCCACGCCACGGTTGTCCTAATGATGCTTTTTCCAAAAGGCAACTGGAGTTTCTTGGGTTGTTTTTTTCCCCCCTTTGAAAATATTTTGCTTCTCATTCAAGAACTGAAGAAGCTTCTTGGATGGGAAGTGAAATGTTTTCAAGGGAACAAACCCCAAGAAACCAAAATTCGGTTGCCTTTTGGAAAAACACCTGTCAGACATACAGTACTTTCCCAGGTGAAAATCGCAGTGGCAAAGTGATCCAGAATGTCAAAATGCCACCAAGATGTCACCATCATACAGCTCCGTTGTTGAACTCTTCCAATCCCTTCCAAAATCTGCACACTCTTCCACACCTTCTCTAAAGTTTCTGAATGCTGATTAATATTCACTCTCTTCTGATTATTATGATCATTATGATTTATGGACAAGATCATAAAAATTACGGGCAATTTAGCAACAGTTAGGGGGGGAAAGGCAGGCAGAAAAGAAGATGTTCACACATTTTATTTATTTATTTATTTATTTATTTATTTATTTATTTATTTATTTATTTATTTATTTATTTTGTGATTCTGATGCTAAACTTATTTACATTCGTTCAGTTTTATTTTCTTTTTCAGGACAAATATACTCAACATGCATTGCCTGGATCCCAACCTGTAAGAAACTAAACTTAGGTAAATGTTTTGTTTATGTGACATGCTGTGGATGGATGGAGGGAGGGAGGGATGGATAAACAAACAAACAAACATTATGGCTTAACCTAATGGCTGGATGCTGAACCATAAATCCAACTTCATTTTAGCCTAGTCCAGGATATTGAAGCCTCCTCCCAGAAGATAACAAGGAAAACAGGTTGTGAAGAGGATTTGTAGTCCTCACCACTCTCTGCACCGTCTTCCTGTCTGAAGCAGTGATATTTCCAAACCAGACTGTGATGCTGTATGACAGGATGCTCTCGATTGTCCCCCTGTAGAAAGTGTTAAGGACAGGGCAAGGAAGATGTGCTTTTCTCATGTGATGCAAAAAATGCAGGCGCTGCTGTGCCCGCTTCACCAGTGTCTCGCTGTTGAGTGACCAAGCCAGCCTACTTGCTAACTGCACACCCAGGAATTTGATTCTGGAGCTACCGTATGTATTTCTAGCCTATCAAACAGAAGGATTGGGTGAGAACGTGGTAACTGTCTTCCAGTACTTGGGGGGCTGTCACAGAGAAGAGGGGATTGATTTATTTTCCAAAGCATCAGAGGCAGGACGGTAATAGGTGGAAGCTTATTAAAGAGAGAACCAACCTAGAAATAAAGAAAAATTGTCTGACAGTGAGAACAATTAATCAATGGAATAGCTTGCCTTCCAGTGCTTCATCACTGGAGGTTTTCCAAAATAGATTGGGCAACCATTTGACCAAGATGGTATAAGGTCTCCTGTTTTGAGCAGAAGGTTAGACTAGAAGACCTCTCAGGTCCCTTCCAGCCCTATGATTCTATGTTCTATGTATTGGAAAGGGGGGAAGAAAGGAACCAAATTTTGCAAGTTGGCTCTTGGAAAGTGATTTCTTAAGCCTTTTTTAAATTTAATTGATGTAGCCCCATAGAGATTTTTTCCATTGCTGATACAAGAATATCAAGATCACCTTAGAGCTTAGATCTGTTATGAGGAGCTAAGAAAACAATCATTTCTCAGTGATCAGAGATTTCTTTCTTCTCTCAGCCAACTGTGAACTTCAAAGTCTCTTCTACACAATTGTCAACCAGCAACATGTCACAACACCACATGCAGCACAGCTACCACTCAGATCTGGTTGTGAAAATCAATAGTCCAAGACCATTAAATGTAGATGAGGATCCAACCTCTCTAAGCCTAACCAGGAATCCCTTCCTTGTTTCTCCTCCATCTTTGAGGGGCAGTCACCAGCCAGAGCTAGTACATGCTCTGTCTTCTCAAGTGAAAGCCATCTTAGGCAGAGTGCATAAAAAGAGTAAGAAACTGGAGGGAAATGTGCAGCGGAGTACCCCAAGTCTCTGTTTTAGGCCCATCTTCATCAATTATTTGGATGAGGGGATAGATGGAGAATTAATCAAATTTGCAGATGACACCAAGCTGGCAGGAATAGACAACACTTCAGAAAATAAACTTGACAGACGAACACTGGGCGCTAGCTAAAAAAATGAAATTCAATGGTGAAAAAACTAAGGTTCTACATTTAGGCAAGAAAAACCAAATGCACAGGTACAGTATAGGTGGTACCTCGCTCAACAGTAGTAACTGTGAGAGGGATCTCAGTCCTAGTGGACAATCACTTAAATATGAGCCAGCAGTTTACTGCAGCTCCCAGAAAAGCCAACACAATGCTAGGCCACCTTAACAGAAGAATAGAATCAAGATCACGTGAAGTGTTAATACCACTTTACAATGCCTTGGTAAGGCCACCCTTGGAATACTGCATCCAGTTTTGGTGATCACAATGTAACAAAGATGTTAAGACTTTAGAAAGAGTGCAGAGAAGAGCAACAAAGATGATCAAGGGACTGGAGGCTAAAACATATAAAGAACAGTTGCTGGAATTGGGTATGTCTAGTTTAATGAAAAGAAGGACTAGGGGTGACATGATAGCAGTCTTTCAATATCTCAGGGGTTGCCACAAATTAATCAGTGGAACAACTTGCCTCCAGAAGTTGTGAATGCTCCAACACTGGAAGTTTTTAAGAAGAAATTGGACAACCATTTGTCTGAAATGGTACAGGGTTTCCTGCCTAAGCAGGGGGGTTGGACTAGAAGACCTCCCAGGTCCCTTCCAACTCTATTCTAAACAGTACATTAAAAGCATGAGATAAGAAAAGGAGACACAAATAAATCTAGGTTATCCCATCCCCATTCACTATACCTCTCCATACCTTTTCATCCTTAAAACTATTCTTACGTCTACTATGCCTTTTTAAAAGCTTCTCATCTCACTCTTTAAACTGCTGTCTGAATGATGCTGTTTAGAATCCCATGATTGGAATGCCAGGCACAAAACAAACAGGGAATGGAGATTGTTAAATTTTAGCACTCACAATCAGCAGTAAATTGTGATATACATCAATCAAGACTTGCCCCAAAGCTGTTGCTGCTTGTGATTTGTTGCAACGGTGCAACTCAGTAAATTTTTATGTACTGGATTTAATGGTGTTGGTGGGGAGGACGGAGGAAAGCTCCGTTTCAAATCTCCTTTTGGACAGCCATGTGATTTTCTTGACAATGAGCAGCATTAGCTCTTCATTCATTTTGCCAAGAAAAAAAATAATTCTAGTTTTGTGCTATTTTATAAAATCATAAGGATGCTGCAGGCAGTGGTCCCATTTCTGGGTAGGAAACTATTGTCATCGTTTGTAACCCTCTAGACTATTATTCATAAAGCCTCTTTGGATTTCAGCCCTGAGTATCCTAACTGCACCACTGACCAGCTTTACTGCTTTTGAGGTTAAGCTATTATTTGGGAGAAGACAGGCATCTCATTAAGGAATATACAGGCTTGCACAAGCAAATACTTCTGCACTAGACTGAGTGGTGAACAAGCAGGAGGCAATTAGCACCTTTTCAGTGTTTTTATGAATTAGACTATAAATCAGGTAACTCAATAGATAACGCTGGGACTCAGAGACCGTGACTTAGGCCAGAAAAAATCTGAAGAAGGAACAGATAAAGCTTGCATAAAGTTCATAGCTGTTGCTTGAATAGGCTGCGAAGAATAGTCTAACCGTCTAGAGCCAGCCAAGTCTATAATATCCAACCCAGGGCTGGTAAGCCAAAGATGACTTTGCAGGGCATGGAACCAGCAGAAACCAAGAACGAGAAGTTCAAGAAATATAAATCTTGATATGGAAGATTGTTTCCAGCAAGGTGAGAGAGCCAGGGAAAGCTGACGCCCTTCCCTCAAGACTTGCTGTTCACCACTGTTCCCAGCTGCTGGTTCTTTCCTTTTTAAAAATGTCTTTTAGAAATACTCTGTATTTGTTTCCTTTGAGAAACAGAACTTGACACTGTTTAAAACAGGTGTGTTTACAGAAAACTGTGGTTTCTGTGCATGTAGGTATGTGTGTACATACTGCATGTGCATGAATATATGTAGGACAGTATTAAGTCCATATTATGTCATTCTTCCATGTCTAGATCAAACTTTAAACTGCCAGAATGAAGCCACCTTGTTGGCTTTGTCATTGGCCAAAAACAAGTCATTATCGGTACAAGTTTCTGGTAGTACCTGACAAACCAACAGACGGGCTGGGCTCTTGTGTCACAGTCACATAGCATGTTGCTATCTGCTAAGAGCCTCCACTTGAGAAATGAGGCACTCCAACTCTCAATCTACTCCGGGTCCTCTGAGTAGTAAATGGGAGGTCAGATCCTTCAACCATATCCTCCTTTAACGTTATTTCTTGCTCGATGGTCTCCTTCCTCCATCTTTTAATTTGATTTTATTCTTGTGTACCCTTAAGAATGTTTGTTCTTGCCATAAATATTATGTAATAATGATGTGCAACGGGATCATAATATGTCTGGTTTTTTCATCGTGCCCGCTCTACACTTCTTTTTCTCTCTAGTTTTTTGTTTTGTTTTGCTTTTAATGTTTTAAGTAATTTACAAAACACTTAAAGAGTTGATGGAAATCAGGTAACATAAAACTTAATACATTGTCATTATGTTGATCACACTGTCAGTCATATGCTTAGACTGGATTTGGTACTTTAATCTATCTATTGAGTCCTTCCCAAGGATCTACGATGGGCAGATGTTTTTTGATGGTGTTAAAGGTTCTGTTGAAGGATGTTAAGTTATTATTGTGTTTTGTTGCACAGTTAGCCAGATGTTGTTTGACAGTGTTAAAGATATTGTTGCAGGTTATTATTATTATTATTATTTATTACATAATATAATCCTGTCCTAGCTGGCTTTTCTTCACAGAATTGAGTTATCCTCCTATAATCCTTTTAGGCAAAGTGCTTGTTTCTAACATGTTTTTTTTTTAAAAAATGAATATTTCATATTGGTTTATGTGCTTTTAAAAATTGTGATACACATTTCTCAAAATGCCTTGGATAAATAGTTTAAAAACTTAATCTGGAGGAACCCCAAAATGGTCAAACTTAAGGCAAGACCCTGACTGCTCTTTTTTTTTTATTGAAAAGTTTTAACATACAATTTTTCTTTAAACCCCCCCCTCCCCCTCCCTTCTCCCTCCCCCCCCTACCTCTCCCCCCTCCCCCCCTCCCCCCCCCGACTTCCCAGAGCTAAATACAAGGTATATATAAAAAAAACAATCATAAACAACCATATACTAACAACCATAAACTCTAAAATCTATCACTCTCTAGCTTATATAGGATAAAACAAACCTTAGTAATATTAAATATATATAAAAAAAACTAATATAGAAAAAGAAACAAAGAAAGAAGACTTATTCAAATATAAAACTTCTTAACCCTATACTTATTCTGGATAAACTCAAGCCATTTTCTCCCTTCCATAATATAGCGTTCCTGCAAGTAATCTTTCAAATAATCTTTCTTGGACTGCAAGGCGAGTCCCTTGGACTGCAAGGCGATCAAACCGGTCAGTCCTAGAGGAGATCAACCCTGACTGCTCTTTAGAAGGCCAGATCCTGAAGCTAAAACTCAAATACTTTGGCCACCTAATGAGAAGGGAGGACTCACTGGAGAAGAGCCTAATGCTGGGAAAGATTGAGGGCAAGAGAAGAAGGGGACGACAGAGAATGAGGTGGATGGATGGAGTCAATGAAGCAGTAGGCATGAGCTTAAATGGACTCCAGAAGATGGTAGAGGACAGGAAGGCCTGGAGGAACGTTGTCCATGGGGTCGCGATGGGTTGGACACGACTTCGCAGCTAACAACAACAACAAAGCAAGATTAAAAATTGGCAATCGCTGTGTTCACGTATGGACACTGTAGAAACAGAATACTAAAAGCATTGACTCTTCTTGATGTTAGGAAGGCTCCTGAGAGTACCATGGACCACAAATGGATCATAGAACAAATCAACCTAGAGTTCTCACTAGAGGTGCAAATAACCAGGCTCAAATTATCACATTTTGGACACATTATGAGAAGACTTAGTCCTCTTGAGGCCAATTATAATGCTGGGAAAGGTGGAAGGAAAGAGAAAAAGATGATAAGTACATTGCTGTAAAGGCCTAAAGTGGGAACAGAACATCCTGGAGAATATATTCTATGTGGTCGCTAAGAGTCAACACAGAGTTGATGATACCTAATCACCATCAAATTGTGATATATATGACTCTCTCTCTCTCTCTCTCTCTCTCTCTCTCTCTCTCTCTCTCTCTCTCTCTCTCTCTCTCTCTCTGTGTGTGTGTGTGTGTGTATGTATTTGAGTAAATGACCACAGAATTTATTATCAGAACAGAAATACAATAACAGTGGAGATTTCAAGGCAGATTTCAGCCAACAGTGACACTCAGTTGTGTTGCTTCCCCCACACACTCTTTTCATCAGAACAGACTGACAATTCAAACAATTACCAAAGGGTCACATTTCAAAGAGATATCCTACTAATGAACAACAGAAGCTTGTAAGATGCTCATCTCCCATTTGAATGCTGCAGATGGAGAGATGGGGGAAAAATTGTGATAAGATGTCAGCTCAGCTCATTCCACAGTGGGGAAAAATGGATCTAGGCTGCTGCAGGGCAAAAAGAAACACTGTCACTTTTAAGAATTTTTTTCCAGACATACATGCTTCCTCAGCCTAGAAACCTCAGCCCAGAATATAAAGCAGGTATGCAAACAATTTTAGTGTTGGGGTTTTCTTTTCTTTCTTTCTTTTTTTTTTTAAAAATTCATCTACCAAAGCCACATTAGGACAAAAAAGAACTGAACTCAAGTATATCACACACAACATGGTTGTCTTGTTCCCCAGAGTTGTTGATGTTGGATGGAGACTTTTAGATTTGTTGTATTCAGCACAGGGCTTTGAGGCAGTAACAGACCCCCCCCCCCCCAGTATTGTTAATGCTGAATACCATATTTCCTTCTATTTAACCTTTGAGCCACCAACATAGAGTAGAAAGCATTGGGATCATTCTGATTTGGATTCACCCATTGTCTCTGCTGTGACAATAAACAGAATTTGGAAGATTTATCAGCTACAACCCAGAGAGAGAATAACGCTAAACAGTTATCTGCATGTAGGTCCTCTTTCTTTTTAGAGAGGAAAGTTGTATGCATGGTTACTGCACACCTAGGCAGATTTAATTCTAAACCTCAGAAAGATTTGAGATCAAGGCAAGGAACAGAAGCTTCTGAAAAATGGTTCCAGATATGTAAGAAACTGAGAAGATCCTGGAAGACCAAGTATATTCTTTGATTTAAATATTCTGCTTAATTTTGAGCCTTTTTTTTTTCTTTTTCAATCTTGGCACTTTTAAGATGTGTTGACTTCCATTCCCAGACTTATGAGTTGTAATCCCACCTTAGGCATGAAAGGGCTTTGAGGCAACAAACAACAATGGTGATAAAGGGCATCCCTGCCTTGTTCCTTTTTCAATTTTACAAATTTCTGTTAAATTACCATTAACAATTATTTGTGCCGTTTGCTTTTGATATATTGCTTTAATAGCCTGTAAAAAAATCCCCAAATTCCATCTTTTCTATTACTTTCAATAAAAATTGCCAATTCAATTGATCAAAAGCCTTCTCTGCATCTAAGAATATCAATGCAGGTTGTTTCTTTCCAAACATTCCAATAAATTAACAATTTGTCTTACATTGTACTTCATTTGTCTACCAGTTATAAACCCCGATTGATCATTATGTATCACTTGTTGCATTATATTCATTATTCTATTTGCCAATACTTTAGCAAATATCTTATAATCAGTGTTTAAAAGAGATATTGGTCTATAATTCTTTGGTTGACTAAGATCTTGATCCTCCTTTGGAATCAATGTTACGAAAGCTGTTCTCCATGATGGGGGCACTACTCCCCCAACTTGAATTGTTCTAAATAAGTCCTTTAAAGGCTCCACCATTTCTGACTGCAAATTTTTATAATAACTAGCTGTCAATTCATCTGTCCCTGGTGATTTACCCAATTTCAACTGTTTAATTGCTAAAACAATCTCTTCAGAAGTTATTAACTGATTCATTCCATCCCACTGTTCTTGAGTAGCCTTAGGAATATTCACCTTTTGTAAATATTTATCTATATCTATACTTGGAATAGATAGCTTAAAGTTGCTAAGGTTGAGAAACACTGATCTAGAGAATGACAGTGAGGATCATCTAGATCAAGGGATATGGAATTCTGGAAGTTGAAGTCCACACATCTTAACGTTGATGAGTTTGGGAACCCCTGATCTAGAGACTAAATATTATATGCTACTAATGAATAAGTTATGTTTGATCATGAGAAGAGACAACCGAAGACAGTTATGGCAGGAGGAGAGAAATCTGAACAGTTATCACAACACAGATAGCAATTATCCACCTCCTATTCTTTCAAGGGACGCAGTGGCTCAGTGGGTTAGGATGCTGAGCTTGTCGATCAGAAGGTTGGCAGTTTGGCGGGTTGAATCCCGAGTGCCGCGTAATAGAGTGAGCGCCTGTTAATCGTCCCAGCTTCTGTCAACCTAGCAGTTCGAAAGCACGTAAAAATGCAAGTAGAAAAATAGGGACCACTACGGTGGGAAGGTAACAGCGTTCCATGCACCTTTGGCATCTAGTCATGCCGGCCACATGACCACAGAGACGTCCTCGGACAAGCGCTGGCTCTTTGGCTTTGAAATGGAGATGAGCACCGGCCCCTAGAGTTGGAAACGACTAGCACACATTTGCGGGGGAACCTTTACCTTTACCTTTATTCTTTCAAGGGAAAAGTACAGAAAGTTAGATTCCATCTGAATACTAGGGAAAACTTCTTAGGAGGTAAAAGCAATCTGACAATGAAATTACTATGTAGAGAGGAATAAGTTCCCCTTGATAGATCCATTCAAACAGAGACTAGCCAGCCATCAGTCAGGGACACAATTTAAATTCCAGAATTGGACACATTTGCCCACATGGTACCTTCCAAGTTTGTGATGCTACAAATCACGCAAATAATTTTGAAAGCCAGAAATATTATTTAATGAACACGCAGAATATCTTCATTATGCTGTTTTCATTTAAATCATTTCATTTTAATCTTTTTTCTCCTATCATGCTAATTCTCCCTTTTCTGGACTGATTCATGCTTTTGGAACTCACTAATACCTTCCAAAACACAGTATGTAAAGCTTTCAGATTGCAACCTATGGATTGAAAATTAATGGTAATTATTGAGTGCTTGATTTGGCTGCCATGGATGGAACACGGGTGTATGAACAACCAAAGTCAGGATTTCTTTTTAATTGCATTATGTACTGGTTGCCAGTTGACAGGATAAAATTCACAAAGCCATTTATCAATATATATTAATTATTGCAGCAAGAAGGAAACTGCTAAACACTATTTGATAAAATCCAAAATATTATATATTAGTATTAAGACTATTAAACTTCCTAAAGTTATTTAAATTACTCAGTAAAACAAAAGATTGTCATCTTTTCCCCCAAATATCTGGTATTTTACACAGAACAAAGCAAAGCTTTAAAGCGAAACAATTCCATTTCACTAAAATCATTCCACTGATAATAGGCATAAGTGAAGGGCAGAAAAGTTTTATTTTTTGCTTACTTGCATATAAAAAAACCCCCATGCTAATAAATATTTTATTTTACCTCAGTGACTTACATGGCATTTCTTTTGATGACTTTAAAATGCAAAAAGAAATCACGGGGGAAGGGGGGAATAGAAAGACTTGCTTAAATTTCTGATTAAAAAAAGTTCCCTTTGCTTTTTTGACAACAAAAGGTCAAAGCAAAATTTCTGAATAGGTTTCATCTCTCATAGATAATCCTCTGCTATGCATAACCTGCTTCCATAGTAACAAAAGGTAAATTCTACTTGAAAGAAGATCTGCTACATGGTGTTTTAAGCTGCTTCAACTTAGTGCTCTCCAGGTGTGCCACATATTTTAAACCAGAATCTTACAGGAATTGAAGTCCAACGTATCCAATGTGTGTCGGGCTGCAAAAGGTTGTTGTAATGAGTTTTGCTTCTCCTCCTCCCCACCCACCCCCACCTAAAAATTCTCCCCTAATCCTTCTGGCCAAGAATGTTTCCAATCATTTTGTTCAATACTTCTAGTCCTAAACAAAGAATGGCAATTACAGACATATGTTACCGGTATCATTACTCCCAAAGCATTCAGTGTATGCTGTCATTGAACACAGAAATTTTGTTTAACTACCAAGACTAACAGGGATGTCTTCTCCTCCACTCATTTGTCTAATTTTTTATTTTTTAATTTAAAGCCACCTGAGCTACCAGCCAGTCTCACTTCTAAAATCAATACAGAAGGTGAGCCAATTCTGTAATATCCATAGACTCCTTCTATGAGGTCTCCTATATCTTCATTAACAGTATGTTTGTTCTTCGGTTGCCTGATGACTCTCCTAACAGATTTTTTTACTTCTATTGCTCTGAAACAGACAGCCAGACCTATCATTAGGTAGAACAAAGTGGATGTTTTTAGCAGCAAATTGGGGTAGGTAACAATGTAGACTCTCACCTCCATCAGCTGCTCTGCTGACCTCCTGTTCAAAATAACCAATTACTTGAGCTGAAAGCATTTTAATTTATTTATTTGTTTTTTGTAATTGGAAATATTTTGGGACACGGAATGTGGAAGCAAGTGGCAAGGGATCTTCTTTCCACCCTAGGCAAAGTCTCCTGACAGAATAACAAAGTCTTCTTGGAACATCCTATACTGATGGACTAAATTAGTAGTCCATCAGCATGTGGCATCCTGGATAAATAAAGCCACGATCTTGGCCAGTAGACAGGAATCCTCATTCAATTATCAGTTGTTAAAGCTCACTGTGTTATCTTGGAGAAAAACATCAATCCTGAGTTTAATCTCCCTTGCATGGTTCTTGATGGAATAAACCAGCGACATTATGTAGCAGGGGTCTTCAAACTTGGCCCTTTTATGACTTGTGCCTGGCTGAGGAATTCTGGGAGTTGAAGTCCACAAGTCATAAAAGGGCCAAGTTTGAAGACCCCTGTTATTATAGTAAGGTTTATAAGGAGAGAATGAAAAAACATGGCACCTTTACCTTTGAGAAGACAACTGATTGTACTGTGTAAAGACTCAAAACTATGCCACACAAAAACATCCCTATACATAATTTATTCATTTCTTCATTTTGAGGTATACCTGGGATTAAGGGACCAGATACAAGAAGGAAATTCCAATGGTATGTTATATATTCTTAACAGTAAGAATAGTTTGACTGTGGAACTCATTAACAATGGAGATGGTGAGAACACCTTGATTGGATATTTTCAAGCAAAGGCCAGAAAGCTGTCTGTCAAGAGTGCTTAAACTGGATTCTTGCATCAAGCATCTCTGAATAAGCCCTCCCAGCTCTGGGGTTTCAAGCTCTTTAAAAGACAGTCTGTCTTTTTGCAGTAACCTCACTGATTCTACTTTCCCAAAGCCATCTCTTCTACCTGCTCTGAAGTGCAAACAATGGCATTTCAGATGACAGCAACAAAGAAAGACAAGTGGCACAGAACTGTAGACACAAGCAGCAAGTTGCCAGAGAGCTCCTCCACCATGGAGCTACCATGTATCTGGTAATGCTATCTTAACACAACACCAATGAATGGAGTTAGCAATAGTTCACCATCACCAAATGGTTGCATCTACTTCAGTTGGTCAGTTCTTCTACTCTAAGGTATAACAGAGTTGGAAGGGACCTTGGAGATCTTCTTTATGAAGACCCTATACTATTTCATACAATTGGCCATCCAATCTCTTCTTAAAAACCTCCAATGATGGAGCACCCACAACGTCTGAAGGCAAGCCACTTCACTGATTACTTGTTCTGTCAGGAAATTCCTCCTTGGTTCTAGGCTGATGATTAGCTTCCATCCATTGTTTCTTGTCCTTCTTTCAGGTGCTTTAGAGAATAGGTTGACTCCCCCCTCTTCTTTGTGGCAGCCCCTCAAATATTGCAACACTGCTATCATGTCACCCCTAGTCCTTTTTTGCATTAAACTAGACATACCCAATTCTTGCAACCGTTCTTCATATCCCCAAATGTTTTCAAATAGGCTACATGTTGTCAGCAAGACTGTACAGTATTTTCAGAATAAAAAATGGTTTTTTCACCAATTACAGATATTTTTTTCTTTAGGGCGCAGACAGAAATTGAGCAGGTAAATATCTTAACGTTCTGTGTTTTCTTTGGATTCTGCTTTTTAAAAGGAGGATTTCATATCAATTTCTTCTAGTCATCTGGGAACAAAGCAGACCCCTCAAATGTAATAATCGGTTACATCACTTTAGTTGACGTAGTTTTTGTCCCAACTGAGTTTAAACACTATGCATGGCTGCGCCTAGGTGCCATTCAATGCTTGCTTTTTTAATTTGTCAAGCCAAGCTCTGTGATGGCATTTGGAAATTCAGCTCTCCTGATGCAATACATCAAAGGAAAACAATGAGGCCATAACTATCCACCCAACCCTGCAGCTGCAAGAGCAGTGAAATGAGGGGAAAAAATCTATTTAGCTTCTCCACAACACCATTCTTTTCCTACAATCTAGTTAAGCACTCCCATCTGGCAACTTCCTTCTTCCTTGGGTCACTTCTTGCTTGTCATATGGAGCAACATCAACAGCTGATTAAGAATCATTAAAATGAAACCTTGTAAACTTTCAAGATTGCTGGATACACGGCAGGCTAGTTTCGGTGGATCTGTGCCCACTTCGCCAGATGTCCTTACATACCGCTGTCAGCCAGCTGCCTTGGCTGCCCTTCATTGCCTTAGAGAAGAAGCATCATTCAAAAAAAAAATCACAACAGAAATAAGCCAAGCAAGTTTGAGCAGTAGGAGAACCAGAATAATTGACAGGATTCTCGGTGATTTGCAATATCTCAAAAAGGTTTCCTAATTCCTAGTTAATAAGTTATTGCAGCATACGTTGTGTATATGTTTACTTTTCATCTCTCATTTTCATCATATGCTAAATAAATAAGTCATTTGAAAGACAGGTAGTCGTCAACCCACAACAGTTCATTTAGTGACCATTCAAAGTTACACCGGCACTTAAAAAAGTGATTCATGACCGTTTTTCGCAGTTACAACCTTTGCAGCATCCTCATGATCACATGATCAAAATTCAGATGCTTGGCAACTGGATCATATTTATGACCGCTGCTGTGTCCCCAGGTCACCTTTTGTGACCTTCTGACCAGCAAAGTCAATGGGGAAGCCAGATTCACTTAACAACCGGATTACTAACTTATCAACTCCAGGGATTCACTTAACAACTGAGGTAAGAAAGGTTGTAAAATGGGCCACAACCAGCACAAATAGATATATCATTTCTAAAAGGCACATGATCACTAAAGCATTTAAAGAAAAGGGAAAAAAAACGTTTGTACAGCGTTCGACTGGACTGTAACTCTGCAGGATTCCATCTGGGTCTTAACTCAGTTCTATGTGGAGGTGCCTGGAACTAACATGGTTTGTCTTTTGGTGCCTCTGAAGTGCTAAAAAGCTATAAGGCTACAGCAGAGACTGATTTAGGGTATCTGAAATCAATATAGCTAATTTCCCTTTAAATTAAAGAGCAGTCACTTAACAAGCTTCTGATTCAAAGCTGTTTAGTTTACGACTTGTCCACACAAATAATAGAAATGATATGTAGTAAGCACTTTTCTTTGCTGAGGTCCAAAATAAACTGGCTGAGTGTACCTCTGTGGATCTTTGCCTATAGAGAGCAGCAGAAATGGCCTTGAGGGACAGGAAGAAGTGTTACTATCAAAGTCAGATGAAAGGGAGTCTGGACCAGATCTGCAATCTGAGTATACCTCAGACAAGGCCCTCTCAAGTTCTCATGAAGATAAAGCGAGGGAAGAGGAAACTCATTCAAACTTACAAGAGTGCTATCAGCCCTTCAGATAGGGATCAGACTAGGAAATCATTGCTATGTAGGTCAGCACTAAATTTTTAAGAAGAAACAGGACAGCCATTTGTCTGGAATGGTATAGGGCCGTGGTGGCGAACCTATGGCACGGGTGCCACAGGTGGCGTGCAGAGCCCTCTCTGTGGGCACGCACACCATCACCCCAGTCGTAGGCCTTCAGCTGGATTTTATAAAACCTTTTCGCTTTAGGCCTCTGCCGCCGTGTGCAAAAAAAAAAGGTTCAATCAATCAATCAATTTCAACTTCTTGCGGGGAAAAAATGATCTCGCAAAGTTGGAATTGATTGATTGAACTTTTTAGTCCCACCCAGTCTGCCGTTACCACTGCAGCCACGCCCACCTAATGGGCCATGCTCACCCGGCACCTGACGATACATAAGTGGGTTTTGGGTTGTAGTTTGGGCACTCGGTCTCTAAAAGGTTTGCCATCACTGGTCTAGGGTCTCTTGCCTGAGCAGAGGGCTGGACTAGAAGACCTCCAAGGTTCCTTCCAGCTCTATTCTATTCAATCCATACAGCCATAGGAGAAGGGGTTTTGCTACATTTCATTTCATTTCATTTTGGTTTTATAAAACCTTATCACCCTTTTAAAAGAGAGAAAAGTAAATCAAATCAAAATATAAAGTAATTATGTTTAAAACACAAAGTAAAATATAAAGTAACTATGTTAGCTAACAAATTATAAAGTCCATGTCATTTGCCTAACCCTAACCCCTGACTACCTTCTAAGAGCAGGATAGCACCCTTTCCACTTTCCACTTCCTCACCACAACAGTACAACAAAAAGTAAAGTTTTCGCCTGTCCAGTCATGTCTGACTCCATTTCTTAGCCGAGGGAGTCAGCCTTGTCCAAAGATGATGACTAAAAGCAGGAAATCCTAGGGATCTGATTGGCTGGATAGTTTGGGGAAACTAGGCAGGTCCTTCTCTGCATACCTGAGCTTAGGTGCTATTATGAGGCTAAATGGGCCTTCCAAGAGGGCAGCAGAGCTGGGGAAGTCCATTGCTATGGAGATGGAAGAGGAAGACAATGGGGGGCGTGTCCCTGACTGAGGATGGAATCTTGAGGTTTTCATCTTGTTAAAAGGTAAAGGTAAAGATTTTCCTGACTAGCCCTGTTTGTCTCTAGGGGGCAGTGCTCATCTCTGTTTCCTAGCCGAGGGAGCCAGCATTGTCTGAAGATGCTTCCGTGGCCATGTGGCCAGCATGACTATATGCCGAGGTCACAGAACACTGTTATCTTCCCAGCAAAGTGGTACCTATTTATCTACTTGCATAAGCATGCTTTCAATCTGCTAGGTGGGCAGGATATCTAGTGTGGAGCAATGATTAGGGTGTTGGGCTGGGAGAAGGAGGATCTAGGTTCGAGCTGATCCTCAGACAGAGAAGGTCCCAGCCCAACAGCCAGAATGGTATGACAGCGAATATGCTGGACAAGTAGTGGTGACACCCAGGTTCAAGTCACCCACCGAAACTCTTTTGGTGACCTAGAGATAGCCTGTCTCAGCCAAACCTATTTCACCAGTAAGGAAAAATAGGGGGAAGCAGCATGATGCATGTCAACTTGTGTTTTTGGAGAAAAGATCTGGGCTAGAAATCTAAGGCATAAGAGAAGCAATGTGGTGTAGGAAAGAAGGAAATCCAGATTTTAGTTTTACTCCAGTCACAGAAGCACAGTTGTGTGACTATGGGCCACTCATTGTTTATTGATCTAGCTCTACCTTTCAGGGATCTTGTAAGGAAATAAGAGGAGGAAATACTTGCTTTGCCACCTGGAACTCCTGTACAAAGTGTGGGATATTTATTTACTTAATCAGTTTGAATAGCTATCCATCTCAACATTATCAAAATAAAAATTAGAGCAGGTACAAAAATTTAAATGCGAGGCAAAGTATCCCAATCCACAATCACTAACACAGCCAAGGAATCGAGTCCCTTCAAACACTTGAACTTCCTGGCCTTAAACCAGGTCTTATAAAAGACCATCAGGATTAAGGTAAAGGTAAAGGTTCCCCCGCACATGCGTGCTAGTCGTTTCCAACTCTAGGGGCCGGTGCTCATCTCCGTTTCAAAGCCAAAGAGCCAGTGCTTGTCCCAGGACGACTCCGTGGTCATGACTAGACACCAAAGCCGCACGGAACGCTGTTACCTTCCCACCGTAGTGGTCCCTATTTTTCTACTTGCATTTTTACGTGCTTTCGAACTGCTAGGTTAGCAGAAGCTGGGACGAGTAACAGGCGCTCACTCTGTTATGCAGAACTCGGGATTCGACCTGCCAGACTGCCAATCTTCTGATCGACAAGCTCAGTGTCCTAACCCACTGAGCCACCGCTCAATCAGGGTTAGAGCCATCCTAATTTCTGGTGGGAGAGTGCCCCATAAAATGGGTGCTACAGCAACAAAGGTGCACCTTCCGAGCCCTACCAGCCTGCATTCCTTAGCCAGCAGGACTGAGAACTTGCCCACCCTGCCAGGCTGGATCGTAAGGGTAGGAACAGGCAAGGACAGAGGACTCTTCTAGAAGTTCAGTCCCAAGCTATGAAGGGCTTTAGAGGAGACAACCAGCACTTTGAACTGCGCCCAGGATATCAATCTTGCTAATGAATAAAAATGTAGCTCATGTTTGATGCACAGTCTGAAATGACTGTTCAATTATTTTTTCACACCTCTAACCTGGAAAGGAAGGAAGGGAGGGGAGAGAGAGGGGGGGGTGAGTGAGTGAGTGAGTGAGTGAGAGTGAGTAAAGAAAGAAAAGAAAGAAAGGAAGAAAGAAAAAGGAAGAAAGGAAGGAAGGAAGGAAGGAAGGAAGGAAGGAAGGAAGGAAGGAAGGAAGGAAGGAAGGAAGGAAGGAAGGAAGGAAGGAAGATAGGAAGGAAGGAAGGAAGGAAGGAAGGAAGGAAGGAAGGAAGGAAGGAAGGAAGGAAGGAAGGAAGGAAGGAAGGATAACTACAATCAGGGACTTTGATATCAAAGAAAGAAAGACATTAAAGGAAAAATTGATTGCATAATCAAGGTCATTGCCATCATGGACAGAGTTGGGTGGTATAGTCAGTTCTGTCTTTTCCCCCAAACTCCACCACGGATGAGAAGGAAGGAAGCAGAGACCTCTTCTGAATTAAATGTACTAAAATATTCCTCAATAGTCAAACCACCGGATTATATTATTTGACTTCCAGGTCGCAACATTTGAGAAAAGATATTATAAAGAGTGATTGGTTTACAAAACAGCACAATTGAATGCAATTCCTCATAGATTAAACAAGGACCTGGGCTTTAGAATATTAAAATACCACGTAGTAGAACATTATTACTCTTTCACATTTGATGTTTTCCAAAAGCACCGCCACCTTACACTTCCCCTCTGTATTTACCACAGGGAATCTGGTGATCCTTCACATCCACGGCTAGCGTGAGAGGTTCTTCCTCCCAGTTCTTCACCTGAAACTACCTCCTTGTAATCTCAACCCCTTTTCCCACCTCATCCCCTGGAACGATAAAGAAAAAGCTCCGGTTCTCCCTCTGCAATGGAACTCATTCAAAACAAAAGCTTTGCAAAAAGACAACTCAAGTGTCTTTTTTCCCTCCTGCACGGAGATCCTTCTTTCCTGCCCCATGAAATGATGTGCACCTGGCGTCATTCTGAACGGATAATGCTCCAAACAAATCATTGCATAATGCTTGATTCAAAATACAGTAAATCTGCCATTGTGAACCAGTGTTTAAAAACCATACCAGTAACAATGGATGATAAAGAACAAAACTTTACAATCTTTTTATGTGACACCCCTTCAGTATTTGCTATCGTATCCTTCCCCAGTCTTCTCTTTTCAAGCTAACATTCCCAGAGTGTCTTTCACAGGGCTAAGCTCCATCATCCATGCTGTCCTCCCATTTGTTAGAACAGGGAGTTGGTTCAGAAGACCTTCAGGATCCTTCCAGCCCTAGGATTCTGTGAACCTCTTCTAATTTCTCTGAATCCCTTTTGAGGAAGGGGAATGAGAAAAACAAAGTAAGGTAGGTATGGGGAGGCAGAGAAGGAAGGAGGGAGGGAGGGAGGGAGGGAGGGAGGGAGGGAGGGAGGGAAGGAAGGAAGGAAGGAAGGAAGGAAGGAAGGAAGGAAGGAAGGAAGGAAGGAAGGAAGGAAGGAAGGAAGGAAGGAAGGAAGAGATGGAGGGATTCAAAATAAGCTAAGCAATTTCTGTGGCCTTGGTTCAGCATGGTGGCTTCAGCCATTGTGGCTTGGAAAGAATGTGTGAATCAGTCCACTATAACTTGCCCAATAACACATGACTGAAAAACACTAGCTTAGAGTGATGTATAAAGCTAAACACTACAGAGGAGCAATACAAAGAATTCTCAAGAGCCAGATTTTGTAAGTAATTGTGGATAAAGTTATTCACGTACCTGCAAAATGTGGTGGTTACATTCTCATAAGACTGTCTTGGGAATTGTCAAATTGATTCATTGTCTTTAAGGGAACTGGAGCCCCCTGAAGGGATTCAGTCATAACAATGTGCATACATGCATACCTTTAGTGAACTGAATTGTTAAATCAAGCCAACTCAGGTTGAAGCCAACCAACAGCTCACAAACTCCCAATGTACTTGATCACCAATTGCAAATCAGATCTTGGCTGACTCATGCATCCCCCACCGGAGGCATGATCTGAACTATCCCTTGCCTGAACTAGAAGTATGTTAGGGCAACACCTGCTTTAGGGGAAAATGACATGCTCAGAAGATAAGCAGATCAACAAATCGGTGACAAACAAAATGTCTTGTTGTCTGAAAGCTTATAAAAATTATGGCATAACTAAAAGGGTTTGCTGCTAGTTTGCCAAGTATTAAGCAGTAATGTCCAGTAGCCACCAGGCAGAATCATTGGCAAGGATGCAACAGAAGATGGAAATACATGGATGTATATGCAAGACTGTTGTCTGCCTTCTCAGATATACCAGACTCAAAAAACAACTAGATTAAACTAATTCTACTTTATTGTAACACTACATTAATAGAATCTTGCAAATCAAGAGGAGAGGAGAGGAGAGGAGAGGAGAGGAGAGGAGAGGAGAGGAGAGGAGAGAAGAGAAGAGAAGAGAAGAGAAGAGAAGAGAAGAGAAGAGAAGAGAAGAGAAGAGAAGAGAAGAGAAGAGAAGAGAAGAGAAGAGAAGAGAAGAGAAGAGAAGAGAAGAGAAGAGGTTTATTTGACCAAGTGTGATTAGACACACATCCTTCTGTATCTTGTCTTTGGTTCTGGATAATTCCTGGCGAAGTATGGCTGTGGGTTTGTGGGCTATTGCTATTCCTAGGGATTAGAGAATTCTGGCTGTCATTTCCAACACCCTTTTTGTGTATGGTAGGGTTAGTTTTTGGGTGGTGGTCAGCTGCATGGTGTGTTGTGGTTTGGGTGCTGTGTGTCAGAATATGAACTTTTTTGGATAGAAAGAGGTCAAGCACCCATTTCTCTTCTGCTTTTCTTAGTGTTGTGATGCTACAGTGTGTCCTGGCCCTTCTGAAGAGCTGCTTTTGTGTGCAATGGGGTGGTTGCTTGTGAAGCTGAGGATCTGGTCCATGCACGTGGGTTTGTGGTAGACATGAATTTCAGTTCTCCACTGTCTAGTCTCCTTATGTCAAGGTCAAGGAATGGGAGTCTGTTGTCTGTTTCCTCTTCACGTGTAAATTTGATCCCAAGGAATATGTTATTGAGTAGGTAGTATGTTTTTTCAATTTGGGAATGTTTGATGATGATGAAGGTGTCATCGATGTAGCATGTTCAGAATTTTGGCTGGGTGGTAGGTAGAGCTATGGATTTGAGTCATTGCAGAAGAACACTGATGTCCCCTAAACCAGGGGTAGGCATACTCAGCTCTTTTAGGACTCATGGACTTCAACTCCCAGAATTCCTGAGTCAGCATAGTCCATGAGTCCTAAAAGAGCTGAGGTTGCCTACCCCAGCTAAACTCTGCTGAAGATGTTGCCTGGCCTGGTAACAAAATGTTCAGAAACCAATCCACAAGATACAGATATTCGCCACTATTGCAATCTTAATCATACCAATAGAAGTGGGTAGTAAAGAAGTTTATTGAGGACCCAGATTGTTGGGGGCAATTAAGCTGACTTTGTAATAATGCCGCTTGGGGGTGTGTGTGAAAGCCCTAATAAGCAGGCATATACATAGAATGAAGGCTACTGCTAAGCTTGTAAGCCGCCCTGAGTCTTCGGAGAAGGGCGGGATATAAATGGAATTTTAAAAAAAAGATAAGAAAGATAACAATAATGCTACAGCCATACGACATAGGTAAATGTACATAGACATTAGATGTATAAATCTCCCACTGTTTCCTTTACAACCTGAGAAGTTAGGGGAAGGTCCCATAAGAGCTTTTCTCCACCAGTTATGCAGCTATGAGCTATGCCCTCTTGTTATCTGGCCATTCCGTATGCAATATCTTTTCCCTCCATCTCCCAGGGCCATTCCCACATACATACATAATGATCAGCCAGATACTTCTGGGAAGCCCACCAGTAGAATCTGAGGACAGATTCCCCTAAAATTGGAACTGATAAATATTCTGTCTCTGCTATGGCAGGTGGTATTAGAATGTGTGCATTAAGCTATACCAAGCGTGGGCTAGTTTGAATCAACAGGTAAAGGTAAAGGTAAAGGTTCCCCCGCACATGCGTGCTAGTCGTTTCCGACTCTAGGGGCCGGTGCTCATCTCCGTTTCAAAGCCGAAGAGCCAGCGCTTGTCCGAGGACGTCTCCGTGGTCATGTGGCCGGCATGACTGGATGCCAAAGGCGCACGGAACGCTGTTACCTTCCCACCGTAGTGGTCCCTATTTTCCTACTTGCATTTTTACGTGCTTTCGAACTGCTAGGTTGGCAGAAGCTGGGACGAGTAACAGGCGCTCACTCTGTTACGCGGCAGTCGGGATTTGACCCACCAAACTGCCGACCTTCTGATCGACAAGCAACAAGCCTGCATCAATTTCCCAATGTTCTTTTCATGGGATCCTAAAAATCCCTCCCACTAGCACAGGTAATCCTTGACTTACAGCCGTTCATTTAGTGACTGTTCAAAGTTACAACGGCGCTGGGAAATGTGACTCATGACTGCTTTTCACACCGACAACCGTTTCAGCATCCCCAGAGTCATGTGATCAAAATTCAGATGCTTAGCAACTGGCATGTATTTACGATGGTTGCCCTATCCTGGGGTCATGTGATCACTACCTGTAACCTTCCTAACTGGTTTCTAACAAGCAAAATCAATGGGGGAAGCCGGATTCGCTTAACAACTGCATGATTCGCTTAGCAGCTGCAGTGATTCACTTAACAACCGTGGCAAAAAAGGTCATAAAATGGGTCACAATTCACTTTACAACTGTCTTGCTTAGCAATGGAAATTTTGGGCTCAATTGTGGTTGTAAGTCGAGGACTATCTGTCTTGCCCAAAATGAGTGGTTTCATTTCATTTCCCATTTTGAAGTGGGAAATATAAGGCACCAGGGCAAGCCACAGTACAGGTCGTGAAGACTTAGCTTTTCTGCAGAGCTTTTACTCTGTAAAAACTGTCACTTGGACCACAGAGATGATGGTTTTATTAATATGCATCTGTTTTATGAATCTGTCTTACAGATATTGTGATGTCGATGCTCTAAGCCACTGGGAGCTGTTTCAGAGCACATCAGTATCACAAACCAAAGAGAAAGAGAGAAGCCTAAATTCAGCATTAAGAGGAATAATCCCAAATCTCACTAGGGGTGGAAAATATAAGGACATCCAAAAAGAAAAGCCCACTCGATGCATGAGTTGACCTCAGCCAGCAACCTTTTACTGGTCATCACAGTCTTCTACCCACAACCTTCGCAAAGGTTGTCCAGCTGGTACTAAGCCATAATGTGTTTTGTTTGAATCATACAATCTAGAATTACAGAATTATGGAGTTAGAAATGATTGTAAGGATACATAGTCCAGCCCACTGCAATGTAGGTGTAGGAAAACCAATCAAGCTATTCTGAGGGGGTCACTGTTTAGCCAGTACCGCAGCTGAGGTCTCTGAAGTTATGGGTGGTGGTGTGGATAACAAAAAAAAATATCCCCAAATGCATGTAAAAAGAGGAGGCAGAGTTTCATAGTCACAGAACACAGCACTGATGTTACCTACTAAGCTGGATTTACTTAACCACCATGTGATTCACTTAACAACTGCAATGATTCCCTTAACAACGTGGCAGAAAAGATTGTACACTTGGACGCAACTCACTTAACAGCTGCCTTGCTTAGCAAAGGAAATTCTGGTCCCAACTGTGGTTGTAAGTCGACAGGTAGTCCTTGACTTATGACCACAATTTAGCCCCACATTTTTGTGGCTAAATGAGACATTTGCTCAGTGAGTTTTGCCACATTTATGACCTTTCTTGCCATAGTTGTTAAGTGAATCACTGCAGTTGTTAAGTTACTAACACGGTTCTTAAGTGAATCTGCTTCCTCAATGACTTTGCTTGTCAGAAAGTTGCAACAAGTGATTACATGGCCCCAGGATGCTGCAACGGTCATAAACATGAGTCAGTTGCCATATTTATGACCGTTGCAGCGTCCCAGGGCCATGTAATCACTTTCTGCAACTGTCTAGCAAGCAATGTTTTGATCATGTGACCGTGGGGATGCTGCAATGGTCGTAATGTTTTTCAGTGCCATTGTAGCTTTGAATGGTCACTAAACAGACTGTTGTAAGTCACGGACTACCTGTATTTGAATTTGTGGTTCATGTGAACCCAACCAATAAATTTTATAACAGAATGTGGACTTTGAAGACAAGTCTCCCCACTTCCAGATGGGCACATCACACCATTTTAAACATGTGTATTCTACATTATTTATTTATTAAAGAGATTTATACGGCAATCCAACTCACTCACAAGGACTCCAGACAACTTATAAAGATAAATCCTCCGATGCAAAAGCCAATACACTTCTACCTCTCTAGGGACAACATTCAGACAAACCATTTGCTGGGTTCTGTGTCAACCTGGGATTTCCAGGCCCCCTGGCCAAACCAGGTCTTTGGGGCCTTTCAAAAGAGTATCAAGGTGGGTCTTATCTCCATGGGGATGATGTTCCACAGAAAGGGAGCCACCATGGAAAAGACCTTCTTGGTCCCACTACATGGACCTCCCTAACAGGGTAGGAGAGGAAGATCCATAACATACCTGCCTCCTTGATCTAGTGCAGGGGTCCTCAACCTTGGCAACTTTAAGACTTGGGGACTTCAACTCCCAGAATTCCTCAGCCAGCAAAGCTGACTGAGGAATTCTGGGAGGTGAGTCCACAAGTCTTAAAGTTGCCAAGGTTGAGAACTCCTGATCTAGTGGATCAGTTGGTAACTGGGAAAAGAGTCTTTCAGATAACCAAACCATGTAGGGTTTTAAAAGAGATGACCAGCACCTAATTGCTGGATACATCCACCACCATCCAAAAATAAATAAATAAACCAGGCAACCAATTCAGCTCTTGCAAGACAGGTGACATTAGATTCACATGCATGAATCTAAGCTTGCACAAAACCATGCTAGGTGCAGGAATTCATGGCAGCTTGCATAGAAATTTATTCTCCAATTTTTCCCCACAACAGTCCTGTGAAGTTGACTGAGAAACTGATTGATATCAGAATAATTGGAAGGGACCATGGAGGTCTTCTCATCCAAACCCCTGCTCAAGCAGGAGACCCTGTACCATTTCAGACAAATGACTGGCCAATCTCTTCTTGAAAACCTCCAGTGATGGTGCACCCACAACTCCTGGAGGCAAGTCTTTCCACTGATTGATTGTTCTAACTGTGAAGAAATTTCTCCTTATTTCTAGGTTGGTTCTCTGATCAATGAGTTTTTCATGACTAAAAGTGGATTTGAACCTTTATCTCTTGAGACCTCATCCAATGGATTACACCACTGGTCGGTTTTAACTTTACCCCAGATTGTCAAGTGTATGTGGATTTTACTGAATCTTTCTAGATATTAAACAAAAATGGTCCCAAGTATAATGGTAAGGCATGCAACTTAATGAAAATATCTGGTTCCCAAACTGTTTATTTGGGAATTAAGCAGAGTGGAAGAGACTATACCCCAAACTTAGGATGATGGACTGCAGGAAGGATGGCTCCGATAATGTGCAACACAGATTTCGAGTACTTGCTCAAGGAGAAAAATAAATGTTCCATCAAAATTAAAGCATTAAGATAACAGCTCAGGATCTCCCATTTCTCCACAAAATCACCTTGCATGGTGAGGCTTTTTAGAATACTTTATGTCTAGCTCTGGGTACGAATTATGGCAGATTGCAATTCCTTTCCCCTCCCCATCCATTTGCTGCTTCTCCAAATCCCGAAATGAATGGGTGTTAGGTACTGTGCATGTTGGCATCCAACCATCTTATGACACATCCTATCCATAAAATAAACATCTGCCAACACATCCCTGCAGAAGTTCAAAGATCAGAAAGCCAGGGCACAGATATTAGAACCATGTTCTGCATTTACCATGCGTGCTAGTCCACAAATTACATACATCTATCCTAATAAGGATGTCAGTTCCTAACCTAGGAAAGGTCACTTTTTGAGACCTTGCAAAGGAACAACAGATGGCTCAGCGCAACGAAAAGACAGCTTGCCTCTGGGATCTGATGCTCACCATCTACGCATACCACAACATTTACCCAAGGATAATTCAAGTTTAACTTCCCTTAAGGAAGAGATGTAGATCCATCCACACATCTAGTGGTGGGAAGGAATGAACAGCAGAAGTCACATCTCCATAGAAGATTGAAACCTCACTAAGGCCAGTGTAGAGCAATTAGACTGAGAAACACCTAAGGTTTCTGGAGAGCTGTTGCTACCGGCAGAGCATGGTCACTTCAGTGCACCCATCTGTCTGGTCCTGGATAAGACGCCTTCCCGGACTCCATATTACACCACCTATTGCTTGTTTTTCTCCAGCTCTCCTCTTCCTCCCCCCCTCACTTGTCCATTCTTCTCTGGAAGGACATCAGCCATGGCATCACAGCCTTGAATCTGTAGGGCTTCCAGGATGCACTTGGTGCTTTGCCTGGTAATCCAATCCTAAGGGTGAAACCAAGATGAACCCAGAGTGTAACTGAAGGGTAGGGAAGCTTCTGACGTTCCTACGTTTCCTATTTTTTTTAAAAAAAATAGAACTGGAACAACCATCTCTTTGCATAATGTTCTACTTTAAATGTTAGCCCAGCAAACCAGGGTGGACAGAAATTGGGGTGGATTATCAAGTGCTTAACAATCAAAGCCACAATAAAGATTAATCCACCCCAAAGACCCATCTCTGAAAGATAAAAGATGGCAGGTGGTGGGGGGAGGAGAACAACCAGGAGCTGTATGTATGAAAGCGGTTGGAATGGGTTCCACTTCAATACTGGATCTGTTTGTTAAGTCTCTTAATGATCAAAGATCTGCAACATCCTCATAGTTTTTACTGGTCTCTGGATGGAGAAATCTCAAGGTTGCAGCAAGCCAAAAAAAAGGGGGAAAAAAGGCAGAACCTTTATGCCTGAAGCCACCCCCCCTCCCCGCTTGTGTACAAATACTACAGAGTAAATGCATACAATCCACATGTACGCAAAAATCCCACAGCAAACAGCTATTAAATAAAAAAGAAATGCAAGAAAAATGAGAAAAGCAAGCAACACAGGGCCAGCGTGCAGACCTGACTTAAGTGTACCCTATTTTCCTACTCACCTCTATGCTAGTCACACTTCTCTTTCCTCCTGCCCTTGGTAAAGAGACCATCCTACCAGATGCTTAGCAACTTTGTAGTTATTTTTGGAAAACAACCACCTATTTGGGTACACTGTCAAGCCCGGCTTCATTGAAGCAAATAAACTGGCTTCCTCCAGCAACCTTTCAGGTCTCCATCAGTTGGAGAAGAGGGAAAATGTTATGTATCTGTTATGTGTAGCTGTGGGAGGAAGCAAGGAACCTTTTTTTTTCCCCTCAAGACCTGACATACGTTTCTCCATCCCTTTCCATTTTTGCCACCTGCCTAGGGCACGCTTGCTCAAGTGTTAACAATTATGCACACACACCCCTTGAGAAGGATGGAGAGAAGCACAACACAGGAATGAGCAGGGGGAAGAGGAGAAGATTCGGAATAAATCTACCTTCCCCAGCTGGAGATTTTCTCTGATGCTAACAACACCCATTACCCCGGTTGAGAATGATGGGCTCTGCAGTCCAAAATGCGAGAGGAACACCAGGCTGGGGGACCTTTGATGGCATGAGATCTAGAAGAAAGATTTGCCTCTTTTTATATTTAAAAGCCAAGCATGTCCAAGAGAGGGTGGCAAGCTCAGATCCCTTGTAAATATTTTTTCCCTCCTTTTGTGACTCCTATAGCAAATTCTCACGACCAAAAGATTATGGTTACCCCAAAACCTCTTCAGACAAGTCTTCCACCGGTAACTGCTTCGACGGGGGTGGGGGTGGGGGGCCGTTCCCGAGGCTGAATGCCACAGCCCGCTTAGAAACGGTGCCGCTTCAGACTGGCACCACACAATTCCCCCCCATACACACACACACACACACACACACACGAACATTAAGAGGTGAAAACTTGAGCACAGACCTCCCCGACTGGTTGGCGCTCGGTCAACTCCAGCAGCCCACCTTTCCCTCTAACCGGCGGCTTCGGGCACCAACAGGTCTCCGGTCGGTCGAGGTGAACCTTCCTCCCGCGCCAGGTGTCCGGTTCCGGCGTCCGCAAGAGAACCGAACCAGCCCGGACGGCTGCCTTGCCCTAAAGTCAGGGCCAACCTGCCGCCTTCCTCCTCCTCCTCCTCCTCCTCCTCCTCCTCCCTCCCTCCCTCCCTCCTTCTCCTCTCCCCAAGAGCGGGGGCATCTCCCGGCGCCGCGCCTCCTTTTGGGCACGTCGGAGAGGCCCCGCGCCCCCTCCCTCACCTCCCTCCCCCTCCCCGCGGCTTTTGGCGAGCCGTTCCTGGCGGGAAAAGGTCTCTCGCCAGCGGGGCGAAGGCGGCGGACCGGCTGGGCTCACCTTCCAGGCAGGCGGCTCTGCTGCTCCTACAGGTCTGCCTCCCCGGACGCCGCCGCTCCTCAAGCGGCAGATCTTCGCGCCTTCCTCCTCCTCCTCCTCCTCCTCCTCCTCCTCCTCCTCGCCGCCGGGGCTGCCGAGGCCGTTAGGGGGCAGCGGCCGGCCGGATCCTGCCTCCTCCCCTTCCCCGACCTCTCACCCGAAGCAGAGACAGAGGAGCCCCCGCTGGCCTCCAAGGGGGTCCCGGAAACCTCCGCATAAAGCCCCTTCGGGGAAGCCTGCGAGCGCCCGCCTGCCCGGCTGGCTGGCTGGCTGGCTGGCTGGCTGGGTGGGTGGGTGGGTGGGAAGGCGGGATGGAGGGTGACGGCGGGGCCGTTCGCTTCAGGTGCGCCCGGCTGCCCCCCGAGCACCCGGCTGGTCCCGGACTTGCGTGGAGCTGGGCGGCGAATCCGCGCAGCAGGTGGCCATGGCCGAGGACCCCGCCCGCCTCCGCTCGTCACGGTGGGGGGGGGGGAGGAGGGTGACAGAGAGAGAGAGGGGTGGTGGTGGTGAAGATGCAGAGCGGGGCAGGATCGCAGCAATTTGGGTGGGGGCGCTTCGCCTTGGTCCGGCAGCGACTCAGTCACGCAGCCGGCCGGCCGGCCGAGCGCCCTTGGCAGCCGAGAAGATGGGGCCGGTGAGAGACAAATCCAGCCTCGATTCGGCAAGCCCTCCAACTCCTCCAGATTCGTCTCGCCCACGTCAAAACTCTGCACGCGAGCAGGAGGAGGAGGAGGAGGAGGAGGCAGATCCTCGTGTTTCCCGGACGTTGGGGTCCCGGTTAACCCTTTCCGCGCCTGCTGTCATCCGCCACCTACTTTGCTTCGTAGAAGCGCTTCAGATCTTGCCTTCAGCATCTTCTGTTCCGGGGGAATGTAGGAATGGTGTAATGGAAGAGAGGAAGCCAACAAGGTGGTGGTGGTGGTGGTGGTGGTGGTAACAATAGCACTTAGACTTATATGCCACTTCACAGTGCTCTCCAAGTGGTTTACAGGGTCAGCGTATTGCCCCCAACAATTTGGGTCCTCATTTTACAGACCTCAGAAGGGTAGAAGTCTGAGTTAACCTTGAGCCTGCCAGGATCGAACTCCTGGCAGTGGGCAGAGTTAGCATGCAACACAATCATGATGATGATGACAAGATTTGTATTTTTATCAACCCTCTTATTTCTATCAATCTTATATACTGTCATTTGGTTTCAAAGACCTAAAAATCAATGCCACCATCAGTCACCATCATTTGGACATTCAGAATTCTTTGAATCCTATTTTTCCCTTAGTGGGGCTTCTAACTCCTTAGCACAATAATATAAATATTATATCAATGTTCAAGATCCACCTCTGTAACACAACCGCAACTCTAAGACCTAGTTCTTTAGTGTAATAAGCCGAATAACAGCATGATGTCTTTTAATCCCATTTATCTTGGTTGGCTTTCCAAAATCTGTATCAGAGTGATATGGATGATATTGAAATAATAGTACTTTGGGTGACAACTTCAAGACAAATGGGTTTGTTATGGTGTGAACTTCCTTGGGCTGGAGCCCACTTCATCAGATATATGGAGTATGATCCTTGGTTGCCAATGAGATGGATAGTATGCAAATGGGTTGAGCAGGAAGGAAGGAAGGCTAAAGTCAAATGGGAGTGCAATGCACACATTTTTTCCCAATGACATTTCAATTAAAACCTAAATGCAGTGAAAACAGCTGGTGAGCAGGGATCAATCAGTTCTGCTGCAGGTTTTAATGTCAACTTAGTTAACATGTTGTCCTTAATTGTCTTTTTACGACCCTGTAGTCCCTATTCAGGGTAGAATCAGGATGTCTAGAAGGAGCTGAGCATTTACTGGCCGGATGCCCTTCCTGATGCCAATATGGAGTTCACAGCAGGGTTTTTTTTCCGTTGCACCCTAGAAAAGAAACATCTGCTCCTACCTAGGATTGAACTCTCAACCTTCTGAGTGGGAGGCAAGCATCTTCACCACCGCTCAACCTGTTGTCCTTATTTGAGGTTAAAATAGAAAGGATAACCAGGTTCAGACTTGGTCAGTTCTATGACTTTTATGAAGAACCAGAGGTGGAATCTAGTCTAGAAAATTTTTAAAAAAATGGAAGAAGGAAATGGTTTAGCTTTTCCTAGGGCAAGGGTAGGCAACCTCGGCTCTTTTATGACTCATGGACTTCAACTCCCAGAATTCCTGAGCCAGTTGGTCCATGAGTCATAAAAGAGCCGAGGTTGCCTACCCCTGCCCTAGGGGGTTGGGAACCACTAATTCTATTTGTATCAAATTCTACCTCCATCCCACTTGTTTCCCTCCATGCCCAGATGCTCACTTCATCCCCATCTTCTCTGACAACATGTTTCTTAGCACTTACAAAAGAAGTCAACCCCTTTTCAATTTTTAGTGATCCAGTAGTTTAATGCAGTGTTTATCCACCTCGGCAATTTTAAGATGTGTGGACTTTCAACTCTCAGAATTCTCCAGCTCGTATGTTGAGTTGAAGTCCACACATCTTAAAGTTGCCAAGCTGGAGAAACACTGGTTTACTGTCGCACCTTTGAAACATTATGACTACAATGACCTTAGTACACCTGCTTCCACTACTGGCTCAAATTAACAAGTAAAAATCCTTGTAACTCCTTGACTTATGATGATTTGTTTAACACAAAGGTGTCAAACTCGCCACGTCACATGACGTGTAGCGACGTGTCGTGACTTTTTTTTTCCCCATTGCCAGTGATGGGGTTGGCACGGTTTCAGCGTGACACATCCGCCCCGTGGGCCAGCAGTTTGACACCCCTGGTTTAACAGCTATTTGAAGTACTGAAAAAAGTGACTTTATGATAGGTCTTTGCAATTACAACCAACATAGTATCCCCACAGTCTTGTGATCAAAATTCAGACACTGGGCAACCAGCCTGTATTCGCTATGTATTTGCAAGCATCCCAGGTCCACGTATCGTCCCATTCATGGCCATCTTCCCAGCCATCTTCCAACAAGCAAAGTTAACTGGGGAAGCTGGATCTTTTAATGACTGCATGATTCACTTAATAAGCATGGCAAAAAAGGTCAGAAAATCAGGCAAGACTCACTTAACAACTGCCTTGCTTCACAATGGAAATTCTGATCCCAACTGTGGTCATGTGTTGAGGCTCTCTGTATGACTTCTCAAAGGGAGATGTTTTCTTTCAGCTATTATTCTGTCTCAGGTCAAGCAACAGCTACCTTTCCACCTTGGTGGTGCAGCTGCCAAAAAAGCCAACACAGTGCTAGGCTGCATTAACAGAGGGATAGAATCAAGATCACGTGAAGTGTTAATACCACTTTACAATGCCTTGGTAAGGCCACACCTGGAATACTGCATCCAGTTTTGGTCACCACGATGTAAAAAAGATGTTGAGACTCTAGAAAGAGAACAGAGAAGACCAACAAAGATGATTGGGGGACTGGAGGCTAAAACATATAAGGAACGGTTGCTGGGATTGGGTATGTCTAGTTTAATGAAGAGAAGGACGAGGGGTGACATGATAGCAGTGTTCCAATATCTCAGGGGCTGCCACAAAGAGGAGGGACTCAAGTTATTCTCCAAAGCACCTGAAAGCAGGACAAGAAGCAACGGATGGAAACTAGTCAAGGAGAGAAGCAACCTAGAACTAAGAAGAAACTTCCTGACAGAACAATTAATCAGTGGACAACTTGCCTCCAACACTGGAAGTTTTTAAGAAGAGACTGGATAGCCATTTGTCTGAAATGGTATAGGGTTTCCTGCCTGAGCAGGGAGTTGGACTAGAAGACCTCAAAGGTCCCTTCCAACTCTATTATTATTATTATTATTATTATTATTATTATTATTATTATTATTATTATTATTATTATTATTATTATTATTATTATTATTATTATTACTATTATCTAGTTTTGAATGAGGAAATATGCTATAACGTGACTTTTCTCAGCATTTTTTCCACAAATCAACTGGCAAATACTTTCTGTCTCTTTCCTTTGCAGGAGCAATTCTCCACTCTTTTTTAATTGTCTACTCTCTCCTGCATCTTAATTTATTCTTTTTTTTTTTTGCAAGACAAGTTTGACAAATTATGGAGGGCTGTCCTTACATTCCTTATAGTACTATTATTATTCAAACTACTTCCCCTGCTGATCCCTATCTTTCTGTCCAACTCTTCCCTGTCTTTTTGTGTTCTATACTGCTCACTTGATGAACTGTTTTTAACCACAGTTTTCCAAACTCTTGTAAGCATGCTGTTCTTCATCCTTTGTCAAAGGACCCCTGCTTGCATCCTTTTTGTGATTAAGTCACTGATTTGTGTCTCTGCTTCCTCTTTCCTTATTTAAAATCCTTAAGCGAGTTCCTGCATTGGCACATGGGAAAGATCTCGGTACATTGGGCAAAAAGATCCTGCCAAGAGGACACTCAGATAAGAGAGAGCTTAGCCCACAATTGGAAAATGGGAGGGGTCAGAATACACCCTCCTTAGTATACCCAGCTGTAAAGGAGATGGTCTATGTTTGTAATTTTAGACTTGCAAGACTCTGTCGATGTAACTCTACAATAAAGTAGAATTAGCTTAAACTTGGGATTCCGATCTAGTTCATCCCACGAGGCCGACATCAACCAGAATGTCATGTTAGTATTTCATCTTGGATGTCTCCCCATTGTTTCAGTTTGAGCATTGATGTAAGAATTGGTTCCTTTACTGATGAAGATTCAGAAAATCGCTACATAAACAGCCAGGGGCAAGCTTGTTAGTTTTAAAAGAAAAACAAGTTCACAGGAAGGCTGTTAGAAAATAATAATAATAAAAAGTCTCCACCGTAACGTAGAGGGATATAATTGGTTCTAAGTGGGAAATATTCCAACTATTGGCTCTCAGTGGGAAACACTCAAATTGCTGGAATTTTGTAAATTCCTTCTATTCTTTTCAATAAATCTTGCTGAAGCGATTCCAAGACAATTGTGCTTAGAAACAATCAGTTTTAATTTTAGGGAATGACCACAAAAGGGTGACGATCATGTTTTGGCTGATCACCTTTTTCTCTATTGTGCTTTCCCCCTAATTTTTCTAAGGGGTTCCCAGATAACCTCAATTTCCTCCACTGACGGCCCCAAAGTTGAGATTGAGGATCAGAGAACTTTGTCACCGACCTTATAGCAAAGGTCACTGACTTTCATTTGCTGAATATTCCTAGAGTCCAGAGTTTTGACCCAGATGAGGGCAGCTTTATTGGTGCAACCTCTTTAGTTTTCTGCTTACCTTATTGCAGTTATGCAGTAGATGAACTTTTTGCTAGTCAGTTAACTAAGGTATGTAGGAAGCGCATCACAATAGTAATGGGGGACTGCCACAAAGAAGAGGGAGTCAAGCTATTCTCCAAAGCACCTGAAGGCAGGACAAGAAGCAACGGATGGAAACTAGTCAAGGAGAGAAGCAACCTAGAACTCAGGAGAAACTTCCTGACAGTTAGAACAACTAACCAGTGGAACAACCTGCCTCCAGAAGTGGTGAATGCTCCAACACTGGAAGTTTTTAAGAAGAGACTGGACAGCCATTTGTCTGAAATGGTATAGGGTTTCCTGCCTGAGCAGGGGGTTGGACTAGATGACCTCCAAGGTCCCTTCCAACTACTACTACTACTACTACTACTACTTTTTCTTCTTCTCCTTCTCTTTCTCATTATTATTATTATTATTATTATTATTATTATTATTATTATTATTATTATTATTATTATCATCATCATCTCATAGCAGGTGTTCAAAGTACCTCATTCCATCCCTTAGACCTAATTCATTCTGATTGTTCTGGACATTCTGTGCTATTTTCAAATCTCATTTCCTCCCAGGGCTCATTCTTGGTTCCCTGTTTCAGTCAAAGCCAGTATAAATCACATCTGGCTCAAATTGTGTTGATAGCTCATTGGTCCAACCAGCATCCAGTGTCTATATGCTGATACATCTATGGAGATTCTCAATCATCCAAGTCATGCTTGTCCCAAAGATGCTTTTCCAAAAGGCAACTGGACATTCTTGGGTTGTTGTTTTTTTCCTTTGAAAGTGTTTTGATTCTGATGGGATGGGGTTGGGTTTTATTAATGTGTTTTAACCTACTTTTAATGTGTTTTAACTTATTCGTGGGCATTTTATTTAATCATTTTTAATTTTTGTATCTTGTTTTTGATATGTATTGCCCTGTTCACCGCCCTGAGTCCTTCGGGAGAAGGGTGGTATACAAATTTAATAAATAAATAAAATAAATAAATTCTCGTCCAAGAAGCTTCTTCAGTTCTTGAGGGGGGGCGGGGTGGAAGCACCTTTGGGACTATCTGCTGATATTTTACACTTCAACCCTATTTGCTCCTTATGTCCATCTAGGCAAAACCTTCTGTTCCTTACTCCAGTTTGTGATCTTCTGATTCCCACAACTCTGGAATCAACTCCTTCCTTCCCATTTTCTCTTTGAAAAAGTGGTAGCCTGTAGAGAGGATTTTGAGACATTTTATTTGACTGGCAGGTCAATGTCATACCTGGTTATCTCATTCTTCCTGGCAGCCCTAAGTTAGTATCGGCTTTATTTTAATATTTTTTGGGCTTCTAGGTACACAATCCTATTGAATGTATTGCTTTAAAAGTATACCGTTTGTTTGATTATTGTTTGGATGTTAAATTGTGAACTAATTTTATTGAATGGGATTTTTGAATTGCTATTTATTTTTATTTCTGCCATGCATGCAATTAGATATGTGCGTATGTGGGCATGCATGCATTTTTATTATTAATTTTTAAGCTTGCCTAACTATGAAAAGATTCTTTCCAGCCTGCCACTATAAATTAATACAGATTTTGAAAGAGAAACAAGAAAGTTGAGGCCCTAGAAAGAGTGCAGATTATAAGGCTGGAGACTAAGCCACATGATGAATGGTTAGGGGACAATGTATTACGTAAAGCCAAACAAAGAGAAGGCTTAGGGATGATGTGATAGCTGTCTTCCAATAAAATACTTGAAGGACTATCAAATGAAAGAAGCAGTTGACCTATTTCCCAAAGCACCTGAAGGCAGGACAAGAAGCAATCTGAAACTAAGGAGAAATTTCTTGACAGTGACAACAATTAGCCAGCTTGCCTCCCAAAACTGTGGGCGCTCCATTGCTGGAAGTCTTCATGAAAAGATTGGATAGACATTTGTCTGGGATAGAACAACAATTCTTGCCTTGGGCAAAGGGTTGGATTAGAAGACCTTCAAAGTCTCTCCCAGATCTATGATTCTATGCTCAGATAAAACCATATAATACCAACCAGGGGAAAAAAAACCACAACCTTACCCAATACTCTATCCCCAGGCCTAAGAATCAAGTCAGATCTTCACAGTACATTTAAATATTATAAATATTATTATTGATGGGAGCAATAGTAGAATTTTTACTGGGAAGAAACATATGGCTTATGGGCTGTAAATTGCTCACTCTATATTTAATCATCAATGATAAAGCCTCTGTTTTGAATGAAGAAAGTTCCATGGTCAGTTTGTAAAATTGTCCTATCTGAAAACCAGGATCACTACCAGGAGCGGTTAGGGAAGGGACATGGAGGTGGATCAAGTGTCTGGTGTACTTTTCCTCAACCTTGGCAGCTTGAAGATGTGTTGGACCTCAAATCCCAGCATTCTGGCTGGGGAATTCTGGGAGTTGAAGACCACACATTTTCAAGTTGCCAAGCTTGAGAAATACTGGTCTGGTGTAAGGCTTTGTTTCTCAGCATACAATAAATTCTGGAATATTAGGGAAAGGGCTATTTTGTACCTGGGAATCAACACAAGGTGACAAGTTGACTTTCCAACAAATATATCCGGTAAAATTCCTCTTTGTAGTGAAAAGTTTTATTGAAGCCTAGTTACTATATCTTCTGTTTCCCCCTCGTTGACAAACACAAATTTAATTAAGACGATCCCTACAACCTAGCATTATTTTTTTCAAAAAAATATGTTTTATTATTATTTTTTTACATAATCATGTTAATATTTGGTAAACATTGTGTTGTCTGGATTTATATTTAAAAAACAATAACAATTAGTTTCTATAATTCTATAGCCACATAATAGCTTTGCTTGATGTTTTCTTCTTCCAAAAATGTTCTCTTTTGCCAACCTTGAATTAATACAATTCTTATTATTTAGGTAAATGATCAGTTAGAAAAGAAGCTTTATATCAATGTGGTTATTATTTGCAGAAATATAAGAAAAATATCTATATTTAATTGGTAAGATTCCTCTTTGAAATCTAGATATGGCTGCCAGTCATAATTGTTCATACTGAGCTAAATGGATTAATGGTCTGACTCAGAGCGTCATGTTACCTCTCATACACAGCTATGACTTACTTATCTATGGTTTATTAACTGAGTTCATGCCTATACAGGCTAAATAGAAAATAATATGACTTAGCAAAATGGAAGAAACAAATCAATATGTTGCTATTTCAGTCAACCTCTTGCATAACATATCAAGAGGAATATTCTCTTTTTTGTAGCAAGGGAAATATCTTTTGGGAAAGAGGGTATATTTAAGAATCACAGGCATGCTTGGTCCCTGATGAGAACCATCTAAAACTCTTTAGAGTCTATTATCTACAAACATGAGACTTTATTTATTATTCTGATTTTATATCAGATCCTTGAACAAAGTACATGAATTGTCTGTGGAATTCATTAAGACATGATAGCCACCAACTTGGATGACTTGGGGATTTAATGGTGGAGGCATCTATCAAAGTCAATTCAACTTGAGGACTCAGTTTCTCCCACAGACACAGAGGTGTGTGACACTTGCCTGCACATACAGATAGTCCTCAACTTATAATAATTCATTCACCGACCATTCAAAGTTACAACTGCATTAAAAACAGTGACTTACAATTGGTCCTCACACTTACAACCATAGCAGCATCCCCATGGTCATGTGATTGGCAACCAGCATTGTATTTAGAATGGTTGCCGCATCCCAGAATCATGTGATTGCAAATGGTGAGCTTCCCAGCCGCCATCTGACAAGCAAAGTTAATGAGGGAAGTGGATTCACTTAACAGCTGCATGATTCAATTACAACTACAGCGATTCACTTAATCTTCCCAGCTCGGCGGCAGGGGGATGAGCTGGAGGTGGACGCAGGCATGTGCACAAGCCCTCTGCTCCCCCAAAATGGAGCTTTGTGCGTGAGCAGAGAGTGCTTGAGTTTGTGTGTGAAGCTCCACTTGTGTGAGCAGAAGGCACTTGCATTCATATGTGAAGCTCCACTTGTGCAAGTGCAGGTGCTTGTGCTCATGCATGAAGCTCCACTTGCATGAGCGCAAGCATCCTCCACTCACGCGAGTGGAGCTCCATGGTCAAGTGCATGCACCCTCTGCATACACAAGTGGAGCTTCGTGCATACATTTGCCTGATGCTCGTACAAGGGGAGTTTCACGGGCTTGCCCATCTCTCCCGCAGCCCGGTTTCAAACAGGGGTTAGTAACCTCTGCTTTAGACTATTATCAGATGTGTCCTGCAAAAAAAAAGTGCCTATTACCAGATGGCAACCAAAAATCTAGAATTTTCTTTTTTTCCTTGGTTATTAGCTAATGATCACTTAAATTGTTGCAGACAAGATCTATCAGCCTTTATTCCAGAGGGACTAGGTTGGGATTTTTTCCCCCTACCAATTTTCATACAATTTGAAGGAAGAGAATGCTTGTATCTATGTTTCTATATAGGTAGTCATGTACTTACCGGGGCACATACACTACTCCATTCCAAAAAGGATTCTAAGAATAAGCAGGTTAAAACCAATAGATGAAAAACAACAACAAAATGGCTAAATTACAGTTGCAATCCAGTGTTTCAAGAACAGTGAAAACTTTATACAAAAAAAAATTCTGATAACAAGAGGGGTTCACTGTTCATTTGGTCACCACAATACAAAAAAATAGGCTCTGGAAAGAATGCAGAGAAGAGCAACAAAGGTGATCAGGGGACTGGAGGCTAAACCATATGATAAATGGTTGCGGGAACTGGATATGTCTAGTCTAATGAAAGAAATTAAAGAAATTAAAAGACGCTTGCTCCTGGGGAGGAAAGCCATGGCAAATCTAGACAGCACACTAAAAAGCAGAGACATCACCCTGTCAACAAAAGTGCGTATAGTCAAGGCTATGGTCTTCCCAGTTGCAATGTATGGCAGTGAAAGCTGGACCATAAGAAAGGCTGAGCGCCAAAGAATTGAAGCCTTTGAACTATGGTGCTGGAGAAGACTCCTGCGAGTCCCTTGGACTGCAAGGCGATCAAACCGGTCAGTCCTAGAGGAGATCAACCCTGACTGCTCTTTAGAAGGCCAGATCCTGAAGCTAAAACTCAAATACTTTGGCCACCTAATGAGAAGGAAGGACTCACTGGAGAAGAGCCTAATGCTGGGAAAGGTTGAGGGCAATAGAAGAAGGGGACGACAGAGAATGAGGTGGCTGGATGGAGTCACTGAAGCAGTAGGCGTGAGCTTAAATGGACTCCAGAAGATGGTAGAGGACAGGAAGGCCTGGAGGAACATTGTCCATAGGGTCGCGATGGGTTGGACACGACTTCGCAACTAACAACAAGTCTAATGAAGAGAAGGAGCAGGGATGACATGAAAGCTGTCCCTGTACATGAAGGGGTGACACAGATCAGAGAGGATCTGAGGGCAGGGCAAGAAATTACGGGTGGACGATCATGATCATTAAAGAGAATTCCAACCTAAAACTAAGGAGAACTTCCTTGACAGTGAGAAGAATTAATCGGTGGAATGGCTTGCCTCCAGAAGTAGTGGGAGCTCCATCATTGTATGTGTTTAAAGAGGGGATTGGACAAACATTTGTCCAGAATAGTCAAGTGTCTCTTGCTTACACAAAGGGGTTAGATTAGGTGTCTTCTTTTAACTCTGTTAATCTGTATTCTGTACTCTATTCATAACCATCACACACCCAAGGCTTTCTGGATTAACCTTTATTTTAATGCTCTTCCTAATAGCCAGAAGGGTATGGATTAATTTATCATTGAGATCAGGAGATATACCGTTTCAAGGAAGGGAGACTGAGACTGAGAAGATCCCATAGTCTCTGAAGATGACTTTCCTGTAAAGATGAAACTTAGCCCACTCTGGAAGAAGGTAGTCCCATATCCAACTGACAAGCCCTGAAATTTGCTTTTGAGATATGAATAAAGAGAATATTTGATATTATCTAGTTTGGGTAATAGTGGAGAGGATGGAAGGATTAGCTGATTAAATATTTAAATTATTACATATTAGGTAATATTGGCCAGGTTAGATATTCCAACAAGTGAACTTGGCTAATACACCATCCTCCTAGTTATTACCAAATCCTTAGTATAATAGGCACCATGTACCATTGGGTTAAAAATGTTGGAACTGAACAAAAGAATCCAGATTCAAAGTCCAACTTGACCGTGCATAATTGGTGGCCTGCCAGCTTCATCCCAACAGTCTCAGCCCAATCTCATGAACAGTAGTGGAACTAAAATGAAGACAGACTTGCATATATGGTTACTCATGTCATGGTCACTTCCTGTTATTGAAACACACCCTACATGGGCTGCCCTTGAAGACCACCCAGAAGTAACAATTGGTCCAGAATGTGCTGGCGCACACAGTGATGGGTGTCTCTGGGTTTACCCATGTAATGTCTGTGTTGCATGAGCTTCACTGGCTTCCAGTTTCATTCAAGGAAATTCAAAGTGATGATTATTATCTGTAAAGGCCTATATGGCCTATATGGTTTGTGGGACCACCACTCCCTAAGGCCATCTGATTGGCCTACAAGATTGAATAGCAGGGCATGATCCTAGTCCTCTCCATTAAATGCTGACATCTTATGGAACCTAGGAAGCATGGCAGCCCCTGCTCTATGGACTTCAGCAGGCTTACTACCCTTTTAATCTTCCAAAAAGTACCTAAGTCCTGGCTTTTTTTGCCAAGGGTGAGATTGATGAGATGGACGTGCTGTGAACTGCATGTAAAAGTTTAGCTATGGTGCCAAGTTTGGTTTGGGTTTTAACACCTGTGGGTTTTTTTATTGTACATAGATATTGTTTTATCTTTTGATTGGGAGTTACCCAGTTTGGTACAAGATGGACAGCTATATAAATGTTTTAAATCAATTAATCTCATTGAACTTTCCAGAGGAAAAGCTAGTGTAGGAGATGACCAGGCTGAGCCCAAAGGAGGGGGTCAAATGCGTCATAAGTCAAGAGTCCCTGTAGGCCCACACATCCAGCCCATACTGAATTCCTTTCTATTCTTCACTCCCATTAATTTCCCTTGACCGTTAGTAGCCCAGATTCTTGTAAAGAGCTTAAGCTTGCAATAAATCTTTCCACTCATTTGAACTGCTTGAATCTCCTGATTTCCCCAGTGCTTGACAGCTATAAATGCAAAAATAAATATGTAGACTCAGAAGAGGATCCTGGAGATTCTAAACCAATGTCTTATTTATTTATTTATTTATTTATTTATTTATTTATTTATTTATTTATTTATTTATTTATTTATTTATTTATTTATTTATTTATGGATTTATATACCGCCCCTCTCCCGAAAGACTCGGGGCGGTGTACAGGGCAATTAAAACACAATATACAGCACATAATATACAAAAATTAAAATAAATTAAACCAAGTAGCCCTAAGCAATAAAACACGTTCTAAAATTTAAAATATGGAATTTAAAATCTAAAACCCCAATCCCTCAGTCCAGGCCGGCAAGTTCAAATAGCCAAGTCTTCAGGTCGCAGCGAAAAGAGCGAAGGTCGGGAGCCATCCGGAGCTCAACAGGAAGCTGGTTCCAGAGGGCAGGCACGCCCACAGAGAATGCTCTCCCCCTGGGAGCTGCCAGTCGACATTCCCTGACTGACGGCACCCTGAGGAGGCCCTCTCTATAAATGTTTATGCTATCCATCTCCCTTGTAAGGTGACTTTTAAGGTGCAAGGAGAGACATCTAATTCATGGGCCCCCATCCTATGGGATGTGGCCCACTACCAGGCCATGGCCTCTTGGCCAATGGGCTGCAGAAATGGCTGGCTGGTGCATACTGCCCTCCACTCATGCTAGGGACCACGGCCCCATTTGTGCAGGCACGCAGGCGCGAACGGGGCCATAGCCCAGGGCAGGTGTGCACAGCCCATTTGCGCATGCACAAACAGGGCCACTAGCACCAGACGAGGTGCACACGGCCCATTTGTGCATGAATGAACGGGGCCCCAGTGCCGCGCTGGTGCATGTGGCCCTGTTTTCATATGCATGGGCACACCAATTTGGAAACTGCTCTCCTTCCCTCCGGGCTGCGAGCCTGGAAAGGTTGGAGGCCTCTGATCTTATTCACAGGGAACTCTCCAATCAGTGAAAAGTCATCATGTAACTTCTTCATACATACATACCAGGGAGAAAGTGATGTACAAAGAACACCCTACATTCTTTATTATTTAAAGGGAATTTTAAATATTACCCCAACTACAGGATGGGTAATTTGTAGTCTTTGAGTTGGTTTTCCCGCAGCTGTTGTCCTAATATCAAAAGCCCTTTTCAACAAATCAGGGAAGAGCCATCTGTCCTTTTCTATAGCCTGGGAGAGCGGGAGATGTCAGAATTTAAAAAAAGAAGCCAAAGAGAATGGATAATCTGTCTTAAATCTGGCCCTGGTCCCACACATCCTGGCTGCAGCCCTGCCCACCACTGGCCTCCAGCCTAGGTGCTTTTTTGTCTTTTTTTTGGTGGATTTGAAATAGCTAAAGTAGCATTTGATTCAGGGATAGGAAATTTTCAGCTTGGGACCACATGCAGAGTTCCTGTTTTCTCATTCCAAACTTCTGTGCAGAGCTGAGGATGGATGAGATGGCTTAAAAGGCTCCTTCCAACTCTGTACTTCTATTTCCCATTTAGTTGATGAGGACAAATCCACCCTGCAGCCTTCTGGCTATGGTCTCATTTCTTTCATCTAGAAAATTGCTAATGTTTTGTACAAGATGCAAGGGGAAAAAATGTGAATACCTTTTACACTCCACCTCACCACCCATACTCCTTAATTTACTAGTATTCATTTATTGACCATTCAAAGTTACAGCAGCACTGAAAAAAGTCATTTATGACTATTTTTCACATTTATGACCACTGTGATAATCTTCTGTGACCTTCTGAGAAGCAAAGTCAGTAGGGAAGCCAGATTTAGAATAGAATAGAATAGAATAGAATAGAATAGAATAGAATAGAATAGAATAGAATAGAATAGAATAGAATAGAATAGAATAGAATAGAATAGAATAGAATAGAATGGAATGGAATGGAATGGAATGGAATGGAATGGAATGGAATGGAGCAGAGCAGGACAGGACAGGACAGGACAGGACAGGACAGAACAGAACAGAACAGAACAGAACAGAATAGAATATGATGTTGGAAGTCTTCTAGTCCAGCCTCCTGATCAAGCAGGAGAACCCATACCATCTCAGACAAGTGACTGTCCAGTCTCTTCTTACAAACCTCCAGTGATGGAGCATCTACAATTTCTGGAGGCACGCTGTTCCACTGGTTAATTGTTCTCACTGTCGGGAAGTTTCTCCTTAATTCCAGGTTGCTTCTCTCTTTGATCAGTTTCCAACCATTGTTTCTTGTCCTGCCCTCTGGTGCTTTGGAGAATAATTTAATATTTTATAATTTAATAATTTAATAATTTAATAATAACAAAGACCCTCTTGTCTTTGTGGCAGCCCCTCAAATACTGGAATACTGCTATCATGTCTCTACTATTTCTTCTTTTCTTTAGACTAGCCAAACCCAAGTCCTGCAGCCATTCTTCATATGTTTTAGTCTCCAGGCCTTTGATCATCTTAGCTGCTCTTCTCTGAACTTTTTCCAAGGTCTCAACATCTTTTTTGTAGCATGGTGACCAAAATTGGTTGAGGTATTCCAGGTGTGGTCTCAGTAGGGTTTTATAAAGCAATACTAATACAACAATCACGTTTCTAAGAAATTCTGGGCTCAGTTGTGGTCATAAGTTGAGGACTACCTGTAGAAGAGTCAAATCTATAATCCTGCCCATTTTGGATTCTGGCCTTGATCGCACCTCTCTTCTTGGCTTAAGTTTAAATTCTCCATTCTCTTGTGAGATGCCAGTCCTCTCACCTTCAAGACGAATTTGATGTTCTTACCTGATAGCTGCTGACAACTCAAGCAAGCATGCTATGATCTCATAAGATTTTGATTGCATTTGATTTTAAAAAAAAATTTTCATTTAATTCAAGCAGAACAAGCTGGATCCCACCTAAGTTATGTCAGCGCTGCATCGGCCACTTGACAGCATTTGACAACAGCTTCATTTGCATGAAACTTTAACATCTGGATGGAGTGTAGGCCATCTTTATATGAATCTGTTTTTAAATAATCATAATTGGGGTGACCCATATTCAAGAAAGGTCAAGAGCTGTATAATAATTCCCCATTCTAGTGCCAAATAAGTGACATTCCACATAAAATATATCTGTCATGCTCTTTCTTTAAGGAGGTTACACAAGAAGGGAATAAAAAATACGAAGCCATATAAATCAATATGAAATTGTCAGGTGCAAGAAGTCAGGAATCAGGATAGAATTCAAAAGTATTACTAGTTTATTTCATGCTACCTATACACAAGAATCTGAACTACTAATGGCCAAGGTGAATTGGTGCCATATAAGAGTCAAAGGGTGCTGGACTTAGATATTTTATTAGGGAGAGTTTATAGAGACTTCAAACTGATTATGTGTTTGACCCCACCCTTGGGCCCAGTTTGGTTAACTCCTACAGAAATGTAGCTCAAATAAGATTACACAAATCGATTGTCTATTTGTGATACCTCTTCATACCCTTCTACTCTTGCAAGCCATTATTATGTTGACCATAACAATATGCATTGTCACCTCTGCTTTTTATACTTCTAACCTCTCTCTTTTGGAAGATCTTATTAGCTCCATTCAGCAATGGCTGTTTTGGTATTGTCCTTCTCATCCCATTTACTCTTAAATCAAAAGAATTGTAGGACTGGAAAAGGATCTTGGAGATCTTTTTAGTCCAATCTCATGTCCAAGGCAGGAGTTCTTATTCTATCCCAGACAAATTATTGACCAATCTTTTCTTGAAAACCTCCAACAATGGAGCACCCACAATTTCAGGAAGCAAGTGATTCCACTGATTAATTGTTCTCACTGTCAGGAAATTCCTCTTATTTCTAGGTTGGATCTCCCTTTGACAAGCTTCCATTCATTGCTTTTAATTCTGCCCTCAGGAGTTATGAAGAATAAATGGACACCCTCTTCCCTATGACATCCTTTCAATTATTGGAAGATCGCTATCATATCGCTCCTACGTCTTTTCTTTCTTAGGCTAAACATACCTAGTTCTTTTAGCTGTACATTGTATGATTTAGCCTCCACACCCTTTATCATCTTGGTTGCTCTTCCCTGTACATTTTCTGGGCCTCAACGTCTTCTTTATTTTCTATCCAAGAATTAGTGTATTATGGTGGAATAGAAATCCTATCTATCTCTCTATCCCATCTTTCTATCGCTCTATAAACTCCCTTTTTATGATCCTGTAATTCCTTAATTCAGGGTAGCGTCAGAGTGATTGGATGAAGCTGAGCATTTACTGACCCGGTGCCCTTCCTGATGCCACGTGGAGTTTGCAGCAGATATTTTTTTTCCTTTGTTCTCTAGTCACTACTAGGCCACCACACTGCCTGCCTATCTATCTATCTATCTATCTATCTATCTATCTATCTATCTATCTATCTATCTATCTATCTATCTATCTATCTATCTATCTATCTTGCAATTTTATCTTCATTCAGTCTTCTTATGTCCAATCCATTGGTTACTCACTTTTGAATTCAGCTCACATTCATTCATTCATTCATTCATTCATTCATTCATTCATTCATTCATTCATTCCCCATTTCTTCCTGATTCTAACTTCCTGTTTTACCCCAAATAGTTCTTAACTATCTCGTTCTTTTACTTTCAACATACTTTGATGTTTCTCCTGATATAGCCTATTCTTGCTCCTCCATACGAAAGTGGGAAGAAGCCCTCTCTTATACACAGCCATTTTCCCTTTGTTGCTTTTTCTGTGACACTTTAATATCCTGTTTTGTGAAATTGTAAAAAAAAAAAAACAACACAACAAATTGCTATTAATTATGAGCGCAAGAAATTTTGCAGGCTAACATAAAATAGTATTAGAGAGTTTTCGCTGGGAAAGCTCCAAAAGAATATTGTTTCAATGCAGAAAGCTCAAGATTCTTCTAAGTAGAAAAACTGAATCACAACCAAAGTTATAATCTTTAACATGCACGCAAGTATTGCTAGTTTCAATAAAAATGGGTTTTTAAGCATGTTTTTTCTTCTAAAAGCCTGGTTATTGCTGCTTGGCCTGTAATTAAATTTTTGCTGTTGAATTGATTTATTGTATCTTCCAATTTGAATAAAAATATGTATTGGGAATTAGTGCCTTTTCCTCTTTATTTACGTTTACATTAAGTACATTCTGGGCTGTATTCATTTCCTTATATCTTCCGACAAGCTTATGCCTTCACTTCTTTTGGTGGTTAAAGAAAGTGCAGCCACTAAGTGAAAAATCACATGACCACAACTTATGATTTTACTTCCGCCTTGTCTATGAACTTTGCTTGTCACAGGCTGGTTGCAAGAGCACACAAATGGCAATCACCTGACTGTGGGACACTGTGACAGTTGTAAATGTGAAGATCAGTGACAAAGCTGTTTTTTTAGCACCATTGTAACTTTGAATGGAAAGGGACGCGGTGGCTCAGTGGGTTAGGATGCTGAGCTTGTCGATCAGAAGGTCGGCAGTTTGGCGGGTCGAATCCCGAATGCCGCGTAGCAGAGTGAGCGCCTGTTACTCGTCCCAGCTTCTGCCAACCTAGCAGTTCGAAAGCACGTAAAAATGCAAGTAGAAAAATAGGGACCGCTACAGTGGGAAGGTAACAGCATTCCATGCGCCTTTGGCATCTAGTCATGCCGGCCACATGGCCACGGAGACGTCCTCGGACAAGCGCTGGCTCTTCGGCTTTGAAACGGAGATGAGCACTGGCCCCTAGAGTCGGAAACGACTAGCACGCATGTGCGGGGGAACCTTTACCTTTACATTAACTTTGAATGGCCACTGTGTGAAGCCGTCAGTAAACAAGTACTATTCTGTCCTGCCAAAATCCTGCACATCCTGTGCAGGAAAATCTTCACCAGTTCTTAATTTCATGCCATATAAAATCAATTGCTAGCTAGAATCAGCTATGTATTTTTAGTTCTGTGTGTTTACTTTTGTTTGTTTGATCTAGAATAGGTTTTCTTAACATTTTTGGATCACATATTTCTTTGATAGTATGGTAAAATCCAATGGACAGGGTGAAATCTACAGACTCTTTTCCGGAAAAAAAAGTATTTAAATATATAAAATTCAGAGATATAGATTGTAATAAAAAGAAAACCACTGGTTGTTAAATGTACCTATCAAATGTTAACAATAATTGAACTTATTTTAGATGGTGAAATTTAGAATAGAATAGAATAGAATAGAATAGAATAGAATAGAATAGAATAGAATAGAATAGAATAGAATAGAATAGAATAGAATAGAATAGAATAGAAGTTGGAAGGGACCTTGGAGGTCTTCTAGTCCAACCCCTTGTTCAGACAGGAAACTCCATATCATTTAAGACAAATGGTTATCCAATCTCTTCTGGAGGCAAGTCGTTCCATTGATTAATTGTTCTAACTGTCAGGAAATTTCTCCTTAGTTCTAGGTTGCTTCTCTCCTTGATTAGTTTCCATACATTGCTTCCGATCCTGCCTTCAGGTGCTTTGGAGAATAGCTTGACACCCTCTTCTTTGTGGCAGCCCCTGAGATATTGGAACACTGCTATCATGTCACCCCTAGTCCTTCTCTTCATTAAACCAGACATACCCAATTCCAGCAGCCTTTCCTTATATGTTTTAGCCTCCAGTCCCCTGATCATCTTTGTTGCTCTTCTCTGCACTCTTTCTAAAGTTTTGACATCTTTTTTACATCATGATGACCAAAACTGGATGCAGTATTCCAAGTGTGGCCTTACCAAGGCATTATAAAGTGGTATTAACACTTCACATGGTCTAGGCCTAGACCTGCTGTTGTTGAAGTTAACACATAGTTTTGAAGTCCAGAGCCCATATAAATGACTTAGCTGCCTACATTCATTCTGGAATGAAAAGCAAGATTTCAATTAAGGTAAAGGTAAAGGTTCCCCCGCACATGTGTGCTAGTCGTTTCCAACTCTAGGGGCCGGTGCTCATCTCCATTTCAAAGCCGAAGAGCCAGCGCTTGTTTGAGGACGTCTCCATGGTCATGTGGCCAGCATGACTAGCACGCCAAAGGTGCATGGAACGCTGTTACCTTCCCACTGTGTTGTTGTTGTTAGCTGCGAAGTCGTGTCCAACCCATCGCGACCCTATGGACAACATTCCTCCAGGCCTTCCTGTCCTCTACCATCTTCTGGAGTCCATTTAAGCTCACGCCTACTGCTTCAGTGACTCCATCCAGCCACCTCATTCTCTGTCGTCCCCTTCTTCTATTGCCCTCGATCTTTCCCAGCATTAGGCTCTTCTCCAGTGAGTCCTTCCTTCTCATTAGGTGGCCAAAGTACTTGAGTTTTAGCTTCAGGATCTGGCCTTCTAAAGAGCAGTCAGGATTGATCTCCTCTAGGACTGACCGGTTTGATCGCCTTGCGGTCCAAGGGACTCGCAGGAGTCTTCTCCAGCACCACAGTTCAAAGGCCTCAATTCTTTGGCGCTCAGCCTTTCTTATGGTCCAACTTTCACTGCCATACGTTGCAACTGGGAAGACCATAGCCTTGACTATACGCACTTTTGTTGACAGGGTGATGTCTCTGCTTTTTAGTGTGCTGTCTAGATTTGCCATGGCTTTCCTCCCCAGGAGCAAGCGTCTTTTAATTTCTTGGCTACAGTCCCCATCTGCAGTGATCTTGGAGCCCAGGAAAATAAAATCTGTCACTACCTCCATTTCTTCCCCATCTATTTGCCAGGAATTGAGAGGGCCAGATGCCATGATCTTGGTTTTCTTAATGTTAAGTTTCAACCCAAGTTTTGCACTCTCCTTCTTCACCTGCAACAAGAGGCTCTTTAGTTCTTCTTCACTTTCTGCCATTAGAGTGGTATCATCTGCGTATCTTAGGTTGTTGATATTTCTTCCGGCAATCTTAATTCCAACTTTTGATTCATCTAGCCCTGCCTTTCTCATGATGTGCTCTGCATATAAGTTAAATAGGCAGGGCGACAGTATACAGCCTTGCCGGACTCCTTTCCCAATTTTGAACCAATCAGTGGTTCCGTGTCCAGTTCTCACTGTTGCTTCTTGGCCCGCATATAGGTTTCTCAAGAGACAAATAAGATGGTCTGGTACTCCCATCTCTTTAAGAACTTGCCACAGTTTGTTATGATCCACACAATCAAAGGCTTTAGCATAGTCAATGAAGCAGAAGTAGATGTTTTTCTGGAACTCCCTAGCTTTCTCCATGATCCAGCGTATGTTGGCAATTTGATCTCTAGTTCCTCTGCCTCTTCGAAATCCTGCCTGCACTTCTGGTAGTTCTCGATCCACATACTGCTGAAGTCTAGCTTGTAGGATTTTAAGCATGACTTTACTAGCATGAGAAATGAGTGCAATGGTGCGATAGTTTGAACATTCTTTGGCACTGCCTTTCTTTGGAATTGGAATGTAAACTGATCTTTTCCAATCCTGTGGCCATTGTTGAGTTTTCCAAATTTGCTGGCAAATTGAGTGTAGCACTTTTACTGCATTGTTTTTTAAGATTTTGAATAGCTCAGCTGGAATACTGTCACTTCCACTAGCTTTGTTGTTGCTCAGCTTTTCTAAGGCCCACTTCACTTCACATTCTAGGATGTCTGGCTCGAGGTCAGTGACCACCTCATTGTGATTATCAGGGACGTTAAGCTCATTCTTGTATAGTTCTTCTGTGTAATTTTGCCACCTCTTCTTAATCTCTTCTGCCTCTGTTAGGTCCCTGCCATTTTGGTCCTTTATCATGCCCATTTTTGCATTAAACGTTCCCTTCATTTCTCCAATTTTCTTGAAAAGATCTCTGGTCCTCCCTATTCTATTATTTTCTTCTATTTCTTTGCACTGTTCATTTAAGAAGGCATTCTTATCTCTTCTAGCTATTCTCTGGAATTCTGCATTCAATTGGGTGTATCTTTCTTTTTCTCCCTTGCCTTTCGCTTCCCTCCTTTCCTCAGCTATTTGCAAAGCTTCCTCAGACAGCCATTTTGCTTTCTTGCATTTCTTTTTCTTTGGGATGGTTTTGGTTGCTACCTGTTGTACAATGTCGCGAACCTCTGTCCATAGTTCTTCAGGCACTCTGTCTATCAGATCTAATTCCTTAAATCTATTTGTCACCTCTACTGTATATTCAACAGGGATATGATTTAATTCATACCTGAGTGGCCTAGTGCTTTTCCCTACTTTCTTCAGTTTAAGCCTAAACTTTGCAAGGAGAAGCTCATGGTCTGAGCCACAGTCAGCTCCTGGTCTTGTTTTTACTGACTGTATAGAGCTTCTCCATCTTTGGCTGCAGAGCATATAGTCAATCTGATTTCTGTGTTGACCATCTGGTGATGTCCATGTGTAGAGCCGTCTCTTGGGTTGTTGGAAAAGAGTGTTTGCTATGACCATTGTATTCTCTTGACAGAATTCTATCAGCCTGTGCCCTGCTTCATTTTGCACTCCAAGGCCAAACTTGCCTGTTATTCCAGTTATCTTTTGGCTTCCTACTTTAGCATTCCAATCCCCCATGATGATAAGAACATCATTTTTTGGTGTTAGTTCTATAAGGTGCTGTAGTGCTTCATAGAACTGGTCAATTGGTCCCTATTTTTCTACTTGCATTTTTATATGCTTTCGAACTGCTAGGTTGGCAGAAGCTGGGACGAGTAACAGGCATTCACTCTGTTATGCGGCACTTGGGATTCGACCCGCCAAACTGCCGACCTTCTGATCGACAAGCTCAGTGCCCTAACCCACTGAGCCACCGCGTCTCTTTAAGATTTCAATTAGGGGTTTGTAAAAATAAAGTTGCAATTTTTCCCCATCCCATTCGTTGGGCTCCAATAAAATTCCATTTTGCTTTTACAATTGTCTCTACCCCTACAAGCTCATAACTCTAAGAATTTAATTAAGTTAATTAAATTATTGTTATTGGCTTCACTAGAGCCATGGGTAAAAATCCCAATTTAGAATGAATGAATGAATGAGGAAAAAGAAGTGAGACAAGCTGCTTAGCTACTAAACCATTATTCCTACTGTCTTGAGAATACTACTGAGAATAGTCAAAGTGAATGTATGAGTTTTCCTAATACCTCTAATCTTGGTTATAATCTGCAGCTGTGCCTGAAATGAGAGACAGGAGGACTAGATTTTGAACAATGGCTAGAGACAGTGCTTACAATAGTAGTCTGTGGTTTGAGGGACATCAACATTCGTGCTGTGACTGTTTAAGTGGGTGCAACACAGGAATTTGTAGTCTCCATGATAATAACAACAACAACAAAACCTGGATAACCGAAGAAATTTGAGAAATCATCCAATGCTACTACCAGGTAGAAACAACAGCCAGGGGATTTCAAAAAAGAATGATGCAACTGTGGAAGGAAAAGCATCTGGAAAGTGACGTAACCAAACAACGATTAATGGATCAAAGACGTTTCATCATCTGTAATAAAGTTTTACAGATGTGGAAATTCAACATCTAGGAACAATGGCTAAAAAGAAAACAACAAGCAATGATGATGAACAGACTGAAGAAATTGTTCCAATACCTCAACAAACTGACCAACAAACTGACCAACCAGCGGAAGAAGCCACCACACAGGATGAAGATTCCACTGTGCAACAACTCGAAAGTGTAGAGCTAAGTAATCTAGCAAAAATGCTGAAAGAAAAGATTGAAAACCACATCAAAGAAAACAGAGAAAGAAAAAGACTGCCTGCCATCCGTGAAGTGCATAGCAAACGAGTGAAAGATCTACTAATGCTGTGAACAGCATTTCAACTTCCATCCCATCCACCACACTGTATGAAACAAACCAGCTAATGTATAGTACAGCTGCCATTATAACTGCAAAATTGGATTATAAAATGCCAAAAAAGAAACCCACTGGAACACCAAAGTGGAAAATTCGACTTGAAAATAAAACAAAAAAAAAACTATGAGATGTCAGCAAATTGAAATACTTGAAAGAAGGAAAACTAAAGAACAAAAAGCTGAAAAATAGTTTATACAAAAAATATAACCTGGAGGAAAAAACAATAGAAATCATGGAAAACCTAAAACAGCGTGTAATACCAACAGCAAAGAAAATTGAAAGATATGAAGGATGAATAAAACAATATTGTGAAAATGTCCAGTTCAGAAGAAACCAACACCTTGATGAAAATAAAGTCCAAACTACTGTTCTACCATGTAAAGAAAAAACCTTAAACTTTTGGAAAGAACTGTGGGAAAACCCAGTGGAACATAATAAAACTGCCTCCTGGATCAAAAATATCCAAAAACAAGCAACAAAAAACAAAATTTATTATTTATTTATTTTATTTTATTACATTTATATACCGCCCTTTCCCGAAGGACTCAGGGCGGTTTACAGGGTAATTAAAAACCAAGATACAAAAGTTAAAAACAAGTTTAAAAAAATTATATTTGTCCCTGTATAAATAAAACCCCAGTTAAAATAAGATTAATCCTCAGCCTGGGCCAGAGAGCTCGAAGAGCCAGGTCTTCAGGTCCCGGCGGAATGAACGGAGGTCGGGGGCAGTCCTCAGCTCCACTGGCAGCTGGTTCCAAAGGGCAGGTGCCCCCACTGAGAAGGCCCTATCCCTGGGTGTCGTCCGCCGGCAATCTCTTACCGGTAGCACCCTGAGAAGACCCTCCCTGTGGGAGCGCACTGGACGAAGGGAACTTGATGCCGGCAGCAGGTGTTCCCTCAGATATCCCGGACCCAAGCCATTTAGGGCTTTATAGGTCATCACCAGAATATTGTAATAACCACTGATATGGTTGCAAAACAAGTAAAGAAGGTCAAGAACTGGAGTGCACCTGGCCTGGAAGAGCTGCATGGATACTGGTTGAAACACCTCACCAGCCTGCATCACCGCATGGCCATTCAGTTTGATGAAATGCTTCAAAATGCCACAAGTGAAGAATGGTTAACAGCTGGTCGAACATACTTGATCATGAAAGACCCTGAAAAGAGCACAGAACCAAGCAAATACCGCCCAATTACTTGTCTGCCAACAACATTTAAACTTTTCACAAGAATACTGGCAAATTCAGTATTCAATCATCTGATGGAAAACAATTTGTATCCCACAGAACAAAAAGGAAAATATAAAAAATCAAGAGGAACAAAAGATCAGTTGCTCATTGACAAAATGGTACTTAAGAAAGCAAATATGCAAAAATGGAAAACGGTTCTAACAGCAAATGAATGAATGAACCTTTATTGTCAAAGTACAACCATGTATACATTGAGATTGGCTGAGCCTCCCTTCGTGCCCCCACCCCCAACTTACAGTGACACAAACCCTCCATCTTATTACACCATGTGAACTAATTGCACAACGCACCGGCCTCGCAAGTCAATCATGCATAAAAGTTTATAAAATTATTTCCCATTCAAAAGCCTAACAGCCCATGGATAAAAGCAATTTTTCAGCCTGTTGGTATGGCTGGCTATACTCCTATACCTCCTACCCGATGTTAGGAGAGTAAAGAGATACCGTCCAGGGTGTGAGTCATCCCTGAGAATCTTCCTCACTCTTCCAAGGCAGCGGGCCCTGGCGATATCATCCAGTGGTGTCAGGGGACAGCCCACAATGTCTTGTGCTGTGCTTACCACCCTCTGTAATGCCTTCCTATCCGCGGCTGTCAGACCAGCATACCAAACCACAATACCATACGAGAGGACGTTCTCTATAGTATACCAGTAAAAGAGGGTCATAAGCCGTTGTTCTACCCTGTTCTTCTGCAAGACCCTGAGAAAGTGAAGTCTCTGTTGGGCCTTTCTGGCCACCTGGGTTGTATTAACCTTCCAGGTCAGATCTGGAACATTGGTGAAATCAACATCAGATGAGGAATCTTCCAAGAGGACTCACTTTCACCACTACTGTTCAACATCACATTAATTCCATTGACAATAATATTACGAAACACAAAACTGGGATACCACATCTCAAGCCTGCATGGCAAGATAAACCATCTACTATACATGTATGAGTTAAAACTGTATGTGAAAAGCCACACTGAACTTGAATCAATACTCAATGCAGTTCAACTGTTTAGCAGTGACATCAGAATGGACTTTGGACTTGGAAAATGTGCTATATTATCCATGCAATGAGGAAAAGTGGGAAAAATAGAAGGAATAGAACTGGGAAATGGAAGTATTATGAAAGCACCAGCAAAGGATGACGGTTACAAATACCTAGGCATATTGGAAGCAGATAACATCTTGAATGGAAAAGTCAGAGTCAACACAAAAGAAATACATCAGAAGAGTCTGCAAAATACTAAAATCAAAGCTGAATGCTAGAAATATAATTAAAGCTATTAATACATGGGCAGTCCCAGTGATATGCTACCCAGCTGGAATTATCAACTGGACATTGGCTGAATTGGAACACCTAGATCGGAAAACATGTAAACTTTTGAACATGCACCATGCTCTACATCCACGAAGTGACATCGACAGACTATACCTGCCAAGAAGAATAGGGGGCAGAGGGCTACTGCAAATCCACCAAACTGTAGAAGAAGAAAAACAAAGTTTGAATGACTATGTGAATCAAAGTACAGAAAAATTGCTGCAGGCTGTGAAAACAGAGAGCATTATCAAAATAACAGAAACAAAGGCAGAATATAAGGAAAAACGGCTGGATGATAGATTAAATAGATGGAAAACCAAAGCTTTGCATGGAAACAAAATTGAAGGAAAATGTGATAACAACTTGATGTGCGCATGGCTTAAGATGGGAACCATCAAGAAAGAAACGGAAGGCTTAATACTGGCTACTCAAGAACAAGCACTACAAACTAATGCCATGAAAGCAAAGATACAAAAATCTACTGACAATCCAAATTGTCGACTTTGCAACAACAAAGTTGAAACTGTTTCACATTTAATATGTGAGTGCAGCAAAATTGTGCAAACTGATTACAAAGCTAGACATGACCGAGTTGCTAAACTAATCCACTGGGCATTGTGTAAAAAATATGACTTGCCTGTGTCCGAAAAGTCATGGGAACATAGGGTGGGAAAAGTTGTCGAGAATGAGAGGGTGAAGATCTTGTGGGACTTCTGAATACAGACAGATCACCATTTGGAACACAACACGCCAGATATCACAGTTGTAGAGAACCGAAGCATACAGTTGATTGATATCACTGTACCAGGAGATGCCAGAGTCGAAGAAAAAGAAGTGGAAAAAATTATGAAATACCGCGACCTGGCCATCAAAACTGCACGATTATGGATGAAACACGTAACAGTGATACCCATTGTCATCGGGGAACTATGTCCAAAAACTTTGCAAAACACATCAAGAAATTGCAGCTTCCTGCAATAACTCCAGCAAAGCTACAAAAAACTGTGCTACTTGGAACATCTTACATTTTAAGGAGATACCTGGTTGATACCTAGGATGCTGGCAGCAACCCGTGTCAACCATTAGTGCCAGCCAATTTGAGTGTTCAGTTGACTGAGTTTCATGCTTTATGAATAAAGGAATAATAATAATAATAATAATAATAATAATAATAATAATAATAATAATAATAATAATAATAATAATAATAATAATAATGATGATGATGATGATGATGATGATGATGATGATGATGATGATGATGTTGGAAGGGACCTTGGAGGTCATCTAGTCCAACCCACTGCTCAGGCAGGAAACCCTACCATTTCAGACAAATGGCTGCCTAGTCTCTTCTTAAACACTTCCAGTGTTGGAGCATTCACAAATTCTGGAGGCAGGTTGTTCCACTGATTAATTGTTCTAATTTTCATAGGCTTCACACAGATTGCTTCAAAACCCACCATGTATCAGGAAATAGCTTTGATCTACTTTTGTATTTGGGAAAAAACAGCATTCGATCAGAGGTCTGAAATGTGATATCCATGCAACGGAGAGACCACCATGTGGTGAGGTTTGGACTGCTGCAGAGACTTATTTCCATGCCTGGCTGAGGAATTCTGGGAGTTGAATCCACAAGTCATAAAATGGCCAAGTTTGAAGACCCCTGCTATAGAGACCACATTAAATTGGACCATATTCAAAACCTAATGGATCTCATTGGAGTCTAGACAGTTTTGAGGATATTTTCTCAAGCCTGGTGAATTTTGTGATAAATTTTTAAGTTTAATCCCTGTAAATAGTTTCCATTAACTATTATGAGAGCATGAGGTTGCCATGTCTAAAGGTAAAATGGTAAAGGTTCCCTCACATATGTGTGCTAGTCATTTCCGACTCTAGGAGCCGGTGCTCATCTCCGTTTCAAAGCTGAAGAGCCAGCGCTTGTCCGAGGACGTCTCCGTGGTCATGTGGCCGGCATGATGAGACACCAAAGGCGCACGGAACGCTGTTACCTTCCCACTGTAGTGGTCCCTATTTTTCTACTTGCATTTTTATGTGCTTTCGAACTGCTAGGTTGGCAGAAGCTGGGACGAGTAACAGGCGCTCACTCTGTTACGTGGCACTCGGGATTCGACCCACCAAACTGCCGACCTTCTGATCGACAAGCTCAGTGTCCTAACCCACTTAGCCACCGCGTCCCTTTGCCATGTCTAGCAACACAGTTTTGATTTGCTGACTAGGGAATTCTGGGAGTTGAAGTCCCCAATCTTAAAGTTGGACTTTCAGGTTGAACACCCCAATGTAAGAAAAGCAAGTCAATGTCTATGTTTCCCCACAAGGAAAGGAAAACCCTCAAAACTGAAAGTTTCAACTAGCCCAGGGGTAGGCAACCTTGGCTCTTTTATGACTCGTGGACTTCAACTCCCAGAATTCCTGAGTCAGCATGGCTAGCTCAGGAATTCTGGGAGTTGAAGTCCACGAGTCATAAAAGAGCTAAGGTTGCCTACCCCTGAACTAGCCAGCTAGTAAATCTTACATTGAGCAATTTATGCTTCAGGATCAGAATTCACTTGAAGCCAGCACAAATTGTCTTCAGTCCAATTCTTAAGAGTCCCACTTCCTAATTGGCCTTCATGTAAGAGAACTAAACTTGTGACATGAACTAAACTTGTGAGTTGTAATGAGTGAATATTAGAATTAACAGTGAAGGTGCTAAAGTCTTTAAGAGTCAACTATCAACAATAAAGGAACAAGCAGCCAAGAAACACAATCAGACCAGCATTGACTTGTCTAGAAAGATCAGAATCCTAGAGGCAATGATTTTCCTTGTAATGCTCTATATGGCAGTAATGCTGGACTTTGTACAAGGGGGATAGAAAGAGTATTGATGCTTTTATACTTTGGTGTTGGAGAAGACTTCTGAAAATAACATGGATAGCCAAGAGCAGGAACAAATTGATCATAGAACAATTCAATCAGAGTTCTCAACTGAAGGACAAATAACCAGGCTCAAGTTATATTTTGGACATATTATGCAAAGACTAGTTGGAGTGGAAGAAAAGGGTTAGAGAGAGCAAGATGGATTAGTTATAGCAGTAATGGATGCACCATTTGAAGATTCGAATGACCAGATTGGGGAAAGATCAACATGGTGTGAGCATGAGAAATGGTAAAGAGGTGGCATGATCTACTTTTCTCTTTCTCTGCATAGACAAGCTGAATCCAGGCTTGCACCCATGCTTAGAAAGGGTTACCTAATAAGTTTCACAGATTATATCTTATAATTATTTTCACTGTTGTGCTTCCTATCTGTATTATGGTTTGTAACAATTGAGATAAAGAGGACAACATGTACCCTCCAGTCCAACCCGTGGAGAAGGGAGGAAAAGTAACAGTCCACTAAGAAGAATGTTCTAATTAAGTTATCTTTGGCAGTCAATCAACTCTCTGGGCTACAATCAAGTCACTGATGAGATTTGCCCTCAGACCTTATCTGGTGTTGTTCTATTCACATCCCCTATACCATATATTTATAATATGCATCAGCCAGCTAGGGTCCATTTGCTGTCATTTTAGGGTTTCTTGAGAAATACACTATTTCTACTTCTATTTGTACTTCTTGTATTTTGTGATTTTTCTCCAGTTCTAGAGTCTGGGATGTTGTATGTCTCCTTGAATTCTAAAGTCCCAGAGCATTTTAGCTTCTCCATTTTCTATTCCTTTATTTTGTGGTCCCACCAGTTCTTTGTTTGCGGGCATTATTATTATTATTAGGGTTATTATTGATTTGATCTGTATGGCTGTCCATCTCATCTAAGAGACTCCAAGGAACTCACAACTGGCAAAGGACAATGTAACAAAAACAAGTTATGAACCACTCTACAAACATATAAAATTCATCCACAATCAATTTAAAACTGGCAATTGTGATCAGTGGCAGAATTCATCTTAAGACCACCTAAGACAGATGTTGAAAGAGCTCCCTACCATTTCCAGACTCCAGTGGTAGAGCCATGTCTTCAGGGCCTTCTTTTTTTTTAAATGAATCTTTATTTACATTTCGTGTTAAAAACACACCATACACCAACACAGACAAAAAAAAACCATTTACAATATACAAAAAACGAAGAAATCAAAAAATTGAAAACCATTTCAAAAATTTCACATTATATCTACTTCTAAACTAACAATTATATTCCACTCATTAAGTCTCTTATAACTATTCAACTCCAAAGCTTATTCATTAACAAAGACTATATCACTTCATTTTTGACCAACCTCCAAGCCACCCTCATTTCTTTAATCTTTTATCCATCCAAATATACCATTTATTCCATGATAGAAATGCTGGTGTCTCTTCTTTACCCTTCAACTTCTTGGTCAATGTGTCTGCTTCTGCACAATCAAGTATTCTCCTAATTATAACTTCATCCAGCGGGGTATGATTTGCCTTCCAAAATTGAGCATATCTTCAGGGCCTTCTTAAAGGCTGGGAGGGTTGGGGCCAAATTTGACGTTCCACAGGGCAAAGCCATAGCAGAAAAGGCTCTCTTCCTAGGTCTCACCAGATAATACTCTTTCATAGATGGGAGTCACACTTACCTAATGCTTCCACCTTCCATTTTCCCTACAACAACGGCCCTGTCAGGTAGGTTGGGCTGAAAGAGAGTGATCGACCCAAAGTCACCCAGATGGCTTTCCTGCCTAAAGGAGAACTAGAACTCACAGTCTTCTGGTTTCTAGACCAGCACCATAGCCACTACACCAAACTGGCTCTCCTTTCACATCAATCCCTTTTCTCTGAGCTATTGTGGGCAGAAAGACAAGGATTTGTAGAAACAAAACAGCACAGATGGATCCCAGTTGTGCTTTAAAATGTGTTATGGTGCATTTGTTTGGTTGTATGGAAAAAATCCAAAGCAGATTGCTGAGAAGGAGAACATCTGCACCCTGCAAGTTACGTATATTTCCCTTGTAAAGACTGCAGAACTGAACGTAACGTCAGCTGAACCCTGGAACCTGGAAAGCAGGAGAAGGTGAGAATTCCAGCCAATGTGAAAGCATTTCAGACTTTCGTTGTTGCAAAGGGCAGCCACCTTTTCTGGCTTAAGTTACACCATAGATCAGGGATGTCAAACTGCTGGCCCATGAGCGGGATGCATCACATCAAAAGCGTGCCCACCCCATTGCTGGCAATGGCAAAAAGGTCATGTCACGTGAAGTTGCAAGTTTGACAGCCCTGCCGTAGCTGGAGCATGAAATAAATCAGCACAGAGGAGAGTTTGCACACAGAGGAAATTCTAACAAGCTTACCTGTACCCAATCATTTGTCCAGACCATGACTGAACACTAGATACAGGTAGTCCTTGACTTACCTGTATGCAATTACAGTCATTAAGATGTGATGGTCATTAAGCAGGCCATCACCTGACCACACCTGATTTTGACCTTTTTTTGCAGTAGACGTTAAGTGGACAGGGCAGTCATAAAGTGAACTCATTGTTCATTCTGGGTGCTTTTTGCCAGAAAGCAGAAGTAAATGTCAGTTTGTGGGGAAAAAAAACATCATAAATCATGGTCAAATGACTATAGAATGCTGCAAGTGGCCATAAATGCAAGCCAGTAGCCAAGCACCCAAAAAGCAGTCACATGATCATTGGGGGGGCAATATTAATAGCAGTAGCACTGCAAATACTACATTCTAACCACTGCACCACCATGGCTCCTTGCAACCCTTGTAACTTTAATATTTTTTCAGGGTCTGTTATAAGTGTGACCAATTGCTAAGTAACCGGTCGTAAGTTGAGGACTCTCTCTCCTAGCTCATACCTAGATTCTTGAAGATCTTGGATAAAGCTTTTTATTAAGTTCTGCTGATTAGTATTGCAGTGTACACTAGGAATACAAGGTTATTGGGATGATAAAGCCTGGAACTCTGATATAAGCCTTAACAAACCTCATGTTATAGGTCACTCCATAAAATCCAGTGCTGATCTCCTCTCTTTAGACACTTCCAGTGAAAAAGAATACATGTCCTGAGGAATTCTGTTTCACTGTTGAACAGCTCTTAACATTATAATGTTTTTTTCCTGATGTCCAATTGAAATGCATTCCCTATAATTTCAGACAGGTGTTTCTTGTTCTGTCTTTTCTTGACCTCTTTATCTTCACACAAACACACACCCCACACCCCACCACAGAGTCTGTAGCCAAAAAGTAGTTTGCTGGGGCTTTAAATTCCTTTGCTACCTTGATATGTTTTGTATCTATAGTATCTGGAGGAAGGAAACAAAATGTGGTGAATGATGACCTGAGCCACCATCATCACCAACATCATAATAAATAGGTAACGAATGCATGGAATTAAGAGTCTTAATAAACACATCTTGATGTTTCTTTCCTCCCTCCCCCATTTCAAATTTAATTCAAATTTTCTCTGCCAAATGAGAGCCAGCAAAACAACCTTATAATAACTGCATTCCAGCATACCAGTTGGATCTGTATCAAACCGGTTTCTCCTTGAAAACACACAAGAACATAATGTACTTCTGGCAGCCTATTCAAAGCAAAATCTTTGTTTAAGGCATGGAAGAAGCATTATCTCCCTCTCCCCCTCTCTTTTAACAGTTTGATGGGTGCACTTCTACATGTTTGTGAACATATGCTGAAAATCTGACTCTTTCACAATCAGAAATTATTGCTCATCCTCAAAGCAACTTGACACTCTGGAAAATAAGAATTCAGAAGGCAAAGATTTGCCTGCTGCTCAACATCCCTTTTTAGGGGGTGGGGGGGTGGGCGGAGAGAGGGAGTTTTATTCTAACCAAGATGTTGGGAAGGAAGCCAGGCAACTTGGAGGGATCAAGTGGGGAGTTAGCCTTGAGTTATTGGGCAGCTGCAAGAGACCTAGAGCTGACCTCCTCCTTCCCCACCTCCTAATTCCTTGAAACCTTATCTGTTTATTCCCAAGGGAAGGTGAGCAGTTTGTGGAGATTCTTGTAGTAAAGGTAGTGCCAGGTTCAAGACATAAGGAACCAGAATTGTTCAAACAAGTTCAATCCATGCTAGCTCATTACAAGAATCTGAATGGCCAAGGCAAATTTGCAGTAGATAAGACTCAACTGAGGAGAGCTGGGTTTAGATCTCTCTTGTGTGTGTGTGAAGGGACTCCATACTGATGATGTGCTTGACCCCTCCCTCAAGCTCAACCTGATCATCTTCTACAGGTAGTAGTCAAGTTGAACCTTTCACATGTGGATCTGGTTGTTTGGGCCCGACACAAAGTGATGGCGGGGAGAATTTAAGAAACATTTGAGGAAACGTGGAAAATTCATTTATTTTCTAGTTGGACATATAAGCAGGGCTTTTTTTATCATAGAACACCCAGAACGGAGTTCCTGCACCTTTTTTGGATGGAACCTTGTAGGGTAGGCAAGGCGGATTGTATGACATGTGTGAGTTCCGGCACCTTTTTCTTTAACAAACAAAGCACTGCGTATAAGGATAACTTCAGAAGAAATTGGTGAAGGATTGTAGGAAAATCTAAAGCCATAGGAATGCTAGGATGTCTGTCTATTTGTGTGTGTCTGTCTGTCTGTCTGGACTGTGACTCAAGAGTCCTCTACTGAAGAGAAGCACTTGGTATCTCTTCAGGAAGGATCGGGACTCAAGGGAAACAGGAATCCTAGCCACCTAACAAGAAATACATACCAGTGAACTCTTTCCAGATGTGAAAATATCTAGACAAGGGTGGTGTTAGAGCCCATCTCTCCTCTTTACAGTCCTAGTGATAGATTTGTGCAGACCCAGGTGCGCACATGGGTCACCTGTCCTTCAGGAGCTACATTAGCTACCAATTTGCTTTTAGGTGCAATTCAAGGTGCTGGTTGTCACCTTTAAAGTCCTACATGGACCCGGTTATGAAATGAACCTTTATTGTCAAAGTACAACTATGTGTACATTGAGATTAGCTGAGCCTCCCTTTGTGCTCCCCCCCCCAACACACAATGACAACAAACCCTCCATCTTACTACACCATGTGAACCAACTACATCACACACCGGCCTCCCAAGTCAATTCTGCATAAAATTCACAAAAGTTCACAAAAGTTATTTCTCATTCAAAAGCCTACAGCCCACGGATAGAAGCTGTTTATCTGAAGGATTGTCTCTTCCCAGTTACATCTACCTGACCTGCCAGAGTGTGGAGGCAGGGAATGTTGCAGATCCTGTCTCTTAAAGAAGTATATCTGGTGGGACCCAAAAGAAGGGCCTTCTCCGTGGTGGCTACCTTCCTTTGAAACATCATTCCTGCAGAGATTAGATTGGCCCCCCACTTTTGACACTCTTTTGCAAGGCCCTGAAGACCTGGTTCTGCCAATGAGCCTGGAGAAGCCAGAGTGGGATGGAGCCAGTGGTGGTATTCAAATATGTGAACAACTGGTTATCTATGTGGATGCCACTTCTGGAAGTCCATTCTGGGCCTGGGCAACAAAAAATTTGCTACCGGTTCTGCTGAAATGGTGCAAACTGCCTGAATCCCACCACTGGATGGAGTCCATCAAACAGCTCATTTGATTATTTGTTGTCACCAGAAGGGTGAAGGGTTATTGTTTTTACTGTTTTTACCCTTTTTATAGGGACGCGGTGGCTCAGTGGGTTAGGACGCTGAGCTTGTCGATCAGAAGATCGGCAGTTTGGCAGGTTGAATCCCGAGTGCCACGTAGCAGAGTGAGCGCCTGTTACTTGTCCCAGCTTCTGCCAACCTAACAGTTTGAAAGCATGTAAAAATGCAAGTAGAAAAATAGGGACCACTCCAGTGGGAAGGTAACAGCATTCCGTGTGCCTTTGGCGTCTACTCATGCCGGCCACATGACCACGGAGACGTTCTCAGACAAGCGCTGGCTCTTCGGCTTTGAAACGGAGATGAGCACTGGCCCCTAGAATTGGAAACGACTAGCACACATGTGTGGGGGGACCTTTACCTTTACCCTTTTTATATTGAGTTGTTTTATTGTTTGTACGCCACCCAGAGTCACTGAGAGTGAATGGGCAGCCAGATAAAAGAAAGAAAGAAAGAAAGAAAGAAAGAAAGAAAGAAAGAAAGAAAGAAAGAAAGAAAGAAAGAAAGAAAGAAAGAAAGAAAGAAAGAAAGAAAGAAAGAAAGAAAGAAAGAAAGAAAGAAAGAAAGAAAGAAAGAAAGAAAGGAAGGAAGGAAGGAAGGAAGGAAGGAAGGAAGGAAGGAAGGAAGGAAGGAAGGAAGGAAGGAAGAAAGAAAGAAAGAAAGAAAGAAAGAGAGAAAGAAAGAAAGAAAGAAAGAAAGAAAAAGAAAGAAAGAAATTAATTGCACTTCTACTTAGTGCTTTTTTTGTAAAAGAAAAAGGTGCCGGAACTCACACATGTCATACAACCCACCTTGCCTACCCTACAAGGTTCCATTCAAAAAAGGTGCCAGAACTCCGTTCTGAGGGTTCTATGACAAAAAAAGCCCTGCTTCTACTAATCCACTGTCCTCCTCTGTTTATTCCATTATCTTCTTACCTCCTCTTGCCTCAGAACAGCTGCTTCCTTGCCAGAAAGATTAGTCATTATTAGAGTTATTAAACAAGACATTATCTCCACACACACCCCCCAAAAAAAGTTGCAATCCTGCCTGCTCAATTAAATCTTCATTAAATTAAATTTAAGGCAACACCAAGTAGGTCTCTGCATGAGGCTTCCTCTGACTCTTTATGGAGTTCTTGTCACTTATTAATGGAATACAATATTTGCAGCTTAGGGTTGAACTATGGGCTCCTTAAGGGACGTGGTGGTTCAGTGGGTTAGGACGCTGAGCTTGTTGATCAGAAGGTCGGCAGTTTGGCAGGTCAAATCCCGAGTGCCGCGTAACAGAGTGAGCACCTGTTACTCGTCCCAGCTTCTGCCAACCTAGCAGTTCGAAAGCACGTAAAAATGCAAGTAGTAAAATAGGGACCACTACAGTGGGAAGGTAACAGCGTTCTGTGCACCTTTGCATCCAGTCATGCTTGGCCACTTGACCACAGAGACGTCCTTGGACAAGCGCTGGCTCTTCGGCTTTGAAATGGAGATGAGCACCGGCCCCTAGAGTCGGAAACGACTAGCACGCATGTGCGGGGGAAACTTTACCTTTACCTATGGGCTCCTTGGTGCTCTCTAAGCGTGGCTGTTTTCTACCTAGTTGGATAATGAAACATCTGCAAGAAAACAACCAACCTTGGAGAGAACCAAGGAGCCCACTAGTCCCTTACTGGAAGTATTGCAAGAGACCTCTGCAGACGGGAAGCCCTAGCCCTCAAAAGCAGCAGGAAGCAAAGCAACAAGAAAGCTTATTTTCACTTCTATAAAACATTGCAGCTTGTAAAAACTGCATTGAGGTGTTGCTACATTCAAAACATTGCTGCCCTCTCAGCAAATTCTTCCACTGTCCTAATAATAAATTAATATTTTGCAGTCAAAATAATATAAAGTCATCAGTTTTCATGAGACTGCAGAGATTCTGACAATCCCATGCTGGTTCTGAGATCTTACAGCATCTTGCAAGAGAAAGCAACTGTGTATATTTATGAATTTCAGGAGGGAGGATAATCCAGGATAATCCAGACCAGAGAGCAAGACTGCACAAAGATATCCAGGCTGTTGTAATATTGTCAATTCCTTGCTCAAAAGAACTTCAGGCAAAGATGATGATGATGATGATGATGATGATGATGATGATGATGATGATGATGATGAATAATCATTGCACAGTCAGCCAGATATTCAGACTGGATTTGGCATTTTTGTCTACCTATCGAGTCTTTACCAAGGACCTGGGATAGGCAGATGTGGATGTTTGATGGTATTATAGATATCGTCGCAGGATGGAAACGGTTCCTAGTAAGGCTGCCTTTTGCAATTGACTAATGGCGAATCTGTCAATGCCAATGGTGTTCAAGTGGTGATCCAGTTGTTTTGGGATTGCACCCAAGGCACCTATTATTATTAGTACTACCCTTGCTTTATTATTATTGTTGTTGCTGTTGCTCTTGTTGTTGGAAGGGACCTTGGAGGTCATCTAGTCCAACCCCCTACTCAGACAGGAAACCCTATACCATTTCAGACAAATGGGTGTCCATACTAGATGTTTGTAAATATTAGATGTTTGTTAAATGCAAGGTGCAGGTTTGGAATTGACTGCTGATAGGAGCTTTGAAGACAAACCCAGATTTCTCCTAACTCTAAGCCGGTCCAGTGTTGTGAAACTGCAAAACTATGCGTTTTAGTCCTGAATTAGCCACAAAGCCACTTGGATGACCTTAAACCAGTCCTTCCCTGCTGACCCTACTAAGAAGTCAATGGCAAACTATTTCCAAATATCTTTCCAAGAAGACTGGATGGACTACTTGCCAGGAGTCAAACCAGACTTAAAGGTATAAAAAAATGCAAAAAAACAACTAAACATAGATGTGCAATATCATGGAGGTAAAACATCACACAAAGCAACTTGACAGCATTCAATGTGCAATGTCAACAAGGTTGTTTTTTAGAAAGTATTTTGTCAGTAAAATCAAGGCTCTTTTGAGTCGAGCTCAGTGTGACTTACCAGAAAATATCTATGCATGCTTTCTTCTGGCAGATCTCTCTCTCTCTCTCTCTCTCTCTCTGAATCTATCTCTGTATCTCTCTCTCTCTCTCTCTACCTCTCTTTATGTATCCCTCTCTCTGTATCTCTCTCTCTGCCTATCTACCTATCTCTCTATCTCTCTATCTCTCTAGCTAGCTAGTTATCATCTAGCTATCTAATTATCTGTCTGTCAGTCTATCTATCTGTATATCTTGCTATCTATCTGTAGGAAGGCCAGAGCCTATTATGCTTAACCAAGATGTTGAGACTCTGGAAAGAGTGCAGAGAAGAGCAACAATGATGATTAGGGGGCTGTAAGCTAAAACATATGAAGAACGGTTGCAGGAATTGGGTATGGCTAGTCTACAGAAAAGAAAGACTATGGTTGACATGATAGCAATGTTCCAATATTGGAGCTACTGTCACAGAGAAGAGGGGTTCAACTTATTTTCCAGAGCTCTAGCAGCAAGATGGAAATTAATCAAAGAGAGAACCACCTAGAACTAAAGATAAATTTCCTGACAGTAAGAACAATGAACTAGTGGAAGGGCTTGCCTTCAGAAGTTGTAGGTGTTCCATTACTGGAACACTGGCGGGCCCGAGATAGAGGTTATTCCTCTGTCCTGGTCCTATTAGATCTCTCAGCGGCTTTTGATACCATCGACCACGGTATCTTACTGCATCGTCTTGAGGGGTTGGGAGTGGGAGGCACCGTTCTGCTGTGGTTCTCCTCCTACCTCTCGGGCCGTTCGCAGACAGTGTTAGCAGGGGGGCAGAGGTCAAGCCCTAGGCCCCTTAGTTGTGGAGTGCCTCAGGGGTCGGTGCTCTCGCCCCTCCTGTTCAACATCTATATGAAGCCGCTGGGAGAGATCATCCGTGGCTTCGGGGTGAAGTATCATCAATATGCTGATGATACCCAGCTTTTCATCTCCACCCCGAACCAACCCAGTGATGCCCTCGATGTGATGTCCCGTTGCCTGGAAGCGGTACAGATTTGGATGGGAAAGAACAGGCTTCGGCTCAACCCGGCCAAGACTGAGTGGCTTTACATACCGTCATCTCGTTTAGTCCAAGAGGTTCCATCTTTGATTATAGGAGGAGAGATGTTACCTCCCGTTGATAGAGCATGCAATCTGGGCGTCCTCCTAGATTCACGACTCAGTTTTGAAGATCATATTAGAGTTGTAGCTAGGGGGGCATTTGCCCAGATTCGCCTAATATACCAACTGCGCCCCTTTCTGGACCAAGATGCCCTACTTACAGTCACCCATGCACTCGTTACCTCCCGTATAGACTACTGCAATGCTCTCTACATGGGGCTGCCCTTGAAAACCACCCGGAGGCTTCAGCTGGTGCAGAATGCGGCTGCACGGGTAGTGATGGGAGCCCCCCGATACTCCTATATAACACCTCTGCTCCATGAGCTGCATTGGTTACCGGTTGGATTTAAGGTGCTGATACTTACCTTTAAAGCCCTACATGGCTTAGGCCCGGGATACTTGCAGGACCATCTGCTACCGGGAACGAATTCCCATCGCCCAGTACGCTCACACAGAGAAGGCCTCCTCAGGGTACCGTCAGCTAGACAATGTCGGCTGGCGAACCCCAGGGGAAGGGCCTTCTCTGTGGGAGCGCCAGTCCTATGGAATCAGCTCCCCCCTGAGCTTCGGATGGCCCAAGATCTCCAGTCCTTTCGCCGCGGCCTCAAAACACTCCTTTTCCACCTGGCTGACCTGGACTGACAGGCATTTTAATTATGTTTACAATTTTTAATTTATTTTTAATTTTTAATTTTAATTTATTGCACAGATGACTTTAATTTTTATTTTATCTTAATTTCTGTTATATGTTATTGTTGTTAGCCGCCCTGAGTCCTTCAGGAGATAGGGCGGGATATAAGTCCCATTAATAAATAAAATAAATAAATAGCACTGGAGGCTTTTAAGAAGAAATTGGACAGCACTTGTCTGAAATGGTATAGGGTTTCCTGCTTGAGTGGGGGTTTGGACTGGAGGACCTCTAAGGTCCCTTCCAACTTTGATGTTCTATGATTCTATGGCTATCTTTATTTTATTTTTCCTTCCTGACCTCTTAATGAATCCCAGACTGTAAAACAAAGACTTAAGCTTTTTGACACCTGACTGAAACTGACAAAATGCAGCTGACAAAATGAAATTGGCAAATACCATCAACTAAACTAAATAACATAATGCTCTCAAGATATTAAAAGTAATAATAAATTTCCTCACACAAACCCTTCACCCCAAGGTCACCACCTTTAATTTCAATCAAAGTTCAGGTAGTGTGAGACAGGAAACTGAAATATTTAGTCTGCCTAAACATTTAGGCCATCTCTGATCTTCAGATCTTTAGCTACAACAACATCAGCAATAATATGGATGCTTTGTTGTGTTCTTTCTAAGGATCCTGCTGTTCAGTCAAACATATCTATTTGGATAATTTTTAATGGTAATTCTGAATTGCTAAAAGGAAGCAGAACTAGGCCAAAGACCTTATCTTATATTGCCAGGATTATTATTTTTTTGTACATGAAATTTCATTTCTTTATCACAGTACATAGATTGCTTTTCACTTCTGCATTGCACAATGAATTACTAATTAGGGAGGCCATCCAGCCATTTTCTTTCAAATAGACTCAGCAGAGAGCAGGCTATTGATTTCTTCTAGGCATCTGGGTCTCCAATTTCCAAAATCCCTTTCCAAAAAGGATGCCAGATGGGACTAGAAAGATCAAAGACTATAACATCTGGAAGGCATCTGATTACCTGCTGCTTTTCTTAAGTTATTGGAGACAAGTGGGCTGTTTCAAAGGAAAAGGAATGATCCTTAGCTAAGACTGTGTCCCACCTTTAAAAACAAAAACCAAAACTCAAGTTTCTTGTAAGAAGATATGTACAGGAACTTGGTTATTATATTATTTTAAGGAGAAAGTTTTATTGTCTTACTACATGACCCGTCTAGTGGTCTCACCAGTTCAGAACCAATGTTGTGGACTCAATAGGATGTTCAAGATCTGGATAGAAGATCCTCATGTCTTGTCCTCCATCTACAAATTTTTCTATTAGCAGAAGTGCCGGAAAGCAAATTACATTGAGTACAGAGCTGATTCTACCATTAGAGAATGAGGCCATAGTTTATTCTTCTTTATAACTCATATTATAGCATTATCTACATTATCATCAGCTACTCAAGATTTCAGATTGACCTGAAGATGCCAGGAAGTAAAGATGGGCTCTTATACTGTGCTAATGCCTATTCTTGAGTGGTACCTCTATATATGAACCCACAGTGCTCCTTTTTGAATTAGTCTGTAAAAAGGTTAGGAAATCTCTACCCCGTTATTAAATCCCAAACATCAATGTAGATGGGAATTGTGGATCAGGTTTTCAAATAAGAGTCCACATCCCTGTTGTAGGGTTAAGTCTTGATTCTCTATTGTCATTCCAAGGCCATAAAAGGCAAAGAACTAGTATATCAATGTCAGGGGCAAGCAATCATGAAAGGTTCAAAACAGCTATTTTATTGCATTCTACCTATATTACAAGAATTTCCGCAGTCTGCTTGCCTTCCCTTGGGAACAAACACACAATATCCCATAGAACACAGGAGGGGTCAGGGTTACGCCTCTTGAGGCTCGGCAAGAACTCAAGGCTAGTCCCTGCTTGACCCTCTTCCTTGCTTGGCTGAGAGTTTCCCAACAGTCCCATAGGAAATTCTGCTGCTGAAAAAGTGCTACATTTTCTGAAAGGGGGAAAGAAGCTCACGAAACTCCAAAAGAACATAGAATCTACCTCTTCATCTGAAATGGCCAAGCACTGAACCAGTGATGCAGAGGTTCACTTTGCACAACATATATTAATGGAGAACAGATACCTTGAATTTGGCAGGCAAGCTAATATATAATAATAATAATAATAATAATAATAATAATAATAATAATAATAATAATAATAATAATAATAATAATAAGAAGAAGAAGAAGAAGAAGAAGAAGAAGAAGAAGAAGAAGAAGAAGAAGAAGAAGAAGAAGAAGAAGAAGAAGAAGAAGAAGAAGAAGAAGAAGAAGTTGGAAGGGATCTTGGAGGTCATCTAGTCCAACCCCCTGCTCAGGCAGGAAACCCTATACCATTTCAGGCAAATGGCTGTCCAGTCTCTTCTTAAAAACCTCCAGTATTGGAGCATTCACCACTTCTGGAGGCAGGTTGTTCCACTGGTTCATTGTTCTAACTGTCAGGAAGTTTATCCTTAGTTCTAGGTTGCTTCTCTCCTTGACTAGTTTCCATCCGTTGCTTCTTGTCCTGCCTTCAGGGGCTTTGGAGAATAGCTTGACTCCCTCTTCTTTGTGGCAGCCCCTGAGATATTGGAACACTGCTATCATGTCACCCCTCACTCTTCTCTTCATTAAACTACACATACCCAATTCCAGCAACCATTCCATATATGTTTTAGCCTCCAGTCCCCCAATCCAATTTCTTGGATTGTTCTCCCTTCCACTGCCCTTGTCATCTTTCAGACCCTTCAAAGAGCATAATGTTGTTCTATTGTATTGCCAAGTTGTCTTGATCATTCATAACTTGGTCTGTGTAATGAAGATATATTGGGGGGGGGGAAATCAGTGGTCCACAATGGGTCTAGTTCCTCCTAGCTATGAACCTTGCAGTGTAAAAGATTTTGTTCTCACTGAGTCAGTGAACAAAATGTGGTTGTAAATCTAACATTTGGAAAAACAAAAGACAGATGGAAAGAGGCCAATGCTCTCAAAAATGGGGGCCAAGTAGCCCATTACATAAATGGCAAGCAAAAGGATACTTAAGTGGCTTGAATACTATCTCTACATAAATAGATTTTTTCTTAAAACAGAATTGCTGGCATTCTTTGGTATTCTTCCTACATTTCTCCAATAAATATGATGTAACAGATGTTCTTGGGTTTCTAATGAACTTGCCCAAGTGGTTGAGTCCCACTTTTAGGGTGAAGCTTGACAGTTCAATCCAGGGTTCCCCAGAAAAATATATTCCAGACTACATGCAAAAAGTATCATTCATACTACCTGTGAAACAATTGATTCATATTCAGTGTGGATCCGTTAGTCCAGGGGTGTCAAACTCAATTTCATTGAGGGCCACATCAGCATTATGGTTGCCCTCGGGGGGCCGGGTGGGCGTGGCCAGGTGGGTGTGTCCAAGTGGGCTTGACCAGGTGGGCGTGGCCAGCTCAATGCTGCTCACTCAGCGCAGCTTACTCGAAATGCCTGGGTCAGAAGAGAACTAGTTGCACCACCTAATTTGATGTGGGGACATCTCATTGCCCCACAAGCTCTTCACCTCCCCAAACATCTGCAGCCAAGCATGTGCAGAGGATGGAAAGGGCCTTCTTCCCAAGCCCAGGGATGATTGGTAGTTTGTTAGCTCAGATGTAGATAGCCTTCTAGTCTCCAAGCTTGGAGTGTGTGTGTGTGTGTGTGTGTGTGTGTGCATGTGTGTGTGTTCCTTCTTCTGCCTTGACAGATCTCTGGAGAGCAAGAAGAGGCAGGGAGCAGCACTTCCCAGTCCTGCATGAGGGAGGCTGGCCGTTCTTGAAAGGGAACCCCCATTTTCACTCATGCGTGGTAAGGATGCTGGCTTGTTGGAGCAGCCTTCCCTCATGCAGCTTCCCTGCCACCTTATGCTCCTCTCCAGAGATCTTCCCTCAGCAGCGGCCGGCAAAGTAGCTCGCACGCAAAACAAGCCCGGCAGAGGAGCCAGAGCCGCAAGCAAAGGCACCCGGCCCGTATCCTGCAAGGCCCGGCCGAGACGCGCCCCCAGCAGCAGAGCTGCTCCGGCTCCTCTGCCCGGCTTGTTTCGCATGTGAGCTACTTTGCTGGGCGCTGCTGAGGGCAAGCAGAGGCGCCCGGCCCGGATCCTGCAAGGCCCCGGCCGAGACGCGCTCCCAGCAGCGGAGCTGCTCCGGTTCCTCTGCCGGGCTTCTTTCATGCGCAGGCTCATCTGCCGGGGCTGTTTCGTGTGCGAGCTACTTTGCCTGATGCTGCTGGGGGCATGTCTCGGCCGGGTTCTTGCAGGATCTGGGCCGGGTGCCTGGATCTGGGCCGGGTGCCTCTGCTCGCCGCTCCGGCTCCTCTGCCGGGCTTGTTTCGCATGCAAACTACTTTGCCGGGTGCTACTGAGGGCAAGCAGAGGCGCCCGGCCCGGATCCTGCAAGGCCCCGGCCGAGACGCGCCCCCAGCAGCATCAGGCAAAGTAGCTCGCACACGAAACAGGCCCAGCAGAGGAGCCCGTGCATGAAAGAAGCCCGGCAGAGGAGCCGGAGCAGCTACGCTGCTGGGGGTGCATCTCGGCCAGGGCCTTCCAGGATCCGGGCCGGGCGCCTCTGCTCGCCCTCAGCAGCGCCCGGCAAAGTAGCTCGCACACGAAACAAGCCCGGCAGAGGAACCGGAGCGGCTCTGCTGCTGGGGGCGCATCTCGGCCTGGGCCTTGTAGGATCCAGGCCAGGCGCCTCTGCTCGCCGCTCCAGCTCCTCTGCTGAGCTTGTTTCACGTGCGAGCTACTTTGCCGGGTGCTGCTGAGGGCAAGCAAAGGCACCCCGCCCGGATCCTGCAAGGCCCCCGCCGAGACGCGCTCCCAGCAGCGTCAGGCAAAGTAGCCCGCATGCAAAACAAGCCCGGCAGAGGAGCTGGAGCAGCTCCACTGCTGGGGGCGCATCTTGGCCAGGCCTTGCAGGATCCCGGCTGGGCGCCTCTGCTCGCCCTCAGCAGCATCCAGCAAAGGAGCCATCTGTGGCTCTTTCTCTGGCCGCCTCAAGTCTGCCTTCCTGCCTGGGTACCTCTCCCCCTCACTGGCTGGGTGTTGCTCCTCCTCCCCCCAGCGTCCCACCTCACTCCCTCCTACCTCCTCCTCCTCCACTTTTTTTTTTTGAGCCGCAGGAGATTAATGAGCTGCAAATGGTGCTGGGCTCCACCAGCCCACATGCACTTGCCTCCTACTGAGCAAGTGCTCACCCGGGCCGGCGCCAAGGTGGTGGGGGCCGGACCTTTGTAATTTCTGGGAGAGTTGTGCGGGCTGGATTCAATCATGTGGTGGGCCGTTTGTGGCCCGCGGGCCTTGTGTTTGACATGTCTGCTTTAGTCTTAGGAATGGGAATAGACTAGAGATTCTGTTACTACGCTGCTGTATTATTGCCCAATGGATCTCTGATAGCACTGATCATGAACTGAAACTTGTGATCCTGAATTATTTCAACATCTACTTTAGTGCAGCAGTCCCCAGCCTTTTCGGCATCAGGGACGGGTTTTGTGGAACTCAATTTTTCCACAGACTGGGGGTGCGAGGAGGAGTACACCACCTAGATCACATGCATGTGCGGTTTACAATAGGGTTCATGCTCCTGTGAAAATCTAATGCTTGATGATCTGAGGTGGAGCTGAGGCAGGGATGCTAGCAGTGGGCAGCAGTTGCAAATGACAGATGAAGCTTCGCTCACTTGCTCACTGCTCTCCTCCAGCTGTGCAGCCCAATTCCTAACAGGCCAATGTGTCTAAAGAAGACAAGGAGTTCATAATAGACGTTACAAGTATAAATCTATGCCAGTTGGTTTCATGACAGACATATGATGGGGATCACTGAGGACCAGATTGTTGGGGGCAATAAGCTGACTTTGTAATAATGCCGCTTGGGGGGCGGCGGCTGAAAGCCCTAATAAGCAGTCATATACATAGAATGAAGGCTATTGCTAAGCACATTGGTTTGTGCTTAAATTGTAAGCCGCCCTGAGTCTTCGGAGAAGGGCGGGATATAAATTTTATTGTGGATTTTTATATTACTATCTGTTGTTTTAGCTCGGGCTCCTATTTAATTCTTTTTTAATTTTTGTACTCTGTATTTTTATATGTGCCCTGTTCACCGCCCTGAGTCCTTCGGGAGAAGGACGGTATACAAATATAATAAAATAAATAAATAAATAAATAAATGGGATTAAAATAAAAATAAAAAAATAAATAAATCACATACTTGATTTGAGTTTTTTGTTCTGATCTGGGAAATACCTAGGATCTTCCCAAGGTAATGGCCAGGGTAGGTCTTAAGACGTTTTGGAAGGATATATGGAAAGTCCCACCACTGATTTTGTCAATGTTCTGATTGTTAAAAAAAAAAAGGGACATTGTTAATAAACTTCCTCCTTAAATACCTGTCAGGTGCAGGAAATCAGGAGCAAGGATAGAATTCAAAAGCACTACAAGTTAATTCCTTGCAACTTATACACAAGGTTTTGGTATACTAATGATCAAGGCAAACTGGTGCCAAATAAGAGTCAACAGACTTCAAAGGTGGCTAGACCTAGGTCTCTTACGGGCGTGTAGTGACTCCAAACCAATGATATGTTTGATTCCACCATCAGGCTCAACCAGGTCCTCTCTTCTCTGATATGCTTCAAAAGGGGTTTGGTAGTATGCAGATAAACTGTAGGAGCTGAGGTGGCAAGAATACAGATGGAAGGAGATCTGACTCAGGTTTGATAAGATGCAATAAAGCTCATTTGAAGGTTTAGAATAGAATAGAATAGAATAGAATAGAATAGAATAGAATAGAATAGAATAGAATAGAATAGAATAGAATAGAATAGAATAGAATAGAATAGAATAGAATAGAATAGAATAGAATAGAATAGAGCTGGAAGGGACTTCGGAGGTCTTCTAGTCCAGCCCCCTGCTCAAGCAGGAGGTCCAATATCATTTCAGAGAAGTGACTGTTTATATGATGATGGTATATACAGCAAACATTTTTAATGTATTGCATTTGTAAGCTCACATTGCAAAGAGCAGATATGTACCCCATAACATCTTCCCAAAGTTTGATCACAGAACTCTCAGATTTGTTTTGTTTTGTTTTCAGTAAGGTTTTATAGGCACAATCATTTACATTTCAGCCAGACGGGAGGCTGCTATTGATGGAGTTAATTATCAAGAGGTCTGGTGAATCCTCCTATATAATTAAAAGTGAACCATTTTCAATCTGTGGACAAGCTGTTTGGCACAGTACATTCCACCACTTGGATCCTTGCCCAGCAAGTTCTGAAACTTCTAACTAGGAGTTTAATTAGTTAAGATCAAAGTGCTTCTTCCAGGAAGGATAGGACCTAGCCCTTGTTTAAAGGAAGCTATTCTTAGATTACTCCAAATAAACTTGCATTGGGCCCCTCCGTCTCTAGACATCCTTGACTGGAGAAGGTGATTGAGACTGTGATGGCTTCACAGGGGCAGGAAATACTGAAGGAAGAATATCTTGAATCTATTCCAAACTAGGCTCTAGAGCAGGTTATGGAGTTGTGATTACTTTGGTTAGTTCTGTTAAGGGAGGTTTAGTTAGTACACAATATAACTCTTCTTGATGTTTTAGCTTTCAGTTCCACCGACCATTGATCAAGAAAATCAAAGAAGAAAGTGGGAATTTTGGTTTCTTTTTGAACATCAAAAAGACCAAACTCATGACCACTGCAAGGAATGGAAACATCAAAATAGAAATTGATGGTGAAGAGACAGAAAGCATGGAAAAATTCACATTCCTAGAGTCACCAATCGCTCATATTGGTGAATGAATAAAATGTTAGATTGCACTGGGTTGCACACCAATGATGAACATAAGCCAAATATGGAAAAGCAAGGACATCATCTTGACAATCAAGTGTACTGTAGGTTAATCTGCTCTATTATATTCTCCATAGCCCTATGGTTGTGAAAGCTGAACCTTAAAGTTGAACCCGAAAAAAGCAAGACAGGAAGAAAATCAATTTGTTTGAGCTGTGGTACTGGAGAAGGCTCCTGTGTATTCCTTGGGACAGCAAAGGTGACTAACAAGCAAGTACTGGAGTGCATAACACCAGACATATCACTAGAAGGCAAAATCACGAAACTGCATCTCACTTACTTTGGCCATGTCATGTGGGGAAATTCATGGGAGAAAGCCAGTAGGTTTGGAAGAGTTAGTGATAAAAGGAAACCAGGCCATCACAGAACACAGTGGCTGGAGACCATCAAAGCTGACACCAACCAGAGCACAAAAAAACTCAGACAAGTTGTGCATAATTGGAAGTTGTGGAGAGAATCACCAAGAGCTGAACATGATTGAATGGATATCATCATCATCATCACAACCACCCACCACCACAAAGTATGGGATTCTTCTGGCTTACCAGGGAGATCTGAAAATAATAATAACTGCTTTTCAGTAGTTCCATCTGAATTTTTCATAATGTCAATAGCATCATGGATAGACAGTTGTTGCTCAAAATGTTGTCCTTCAGGACCCAATTCTATCTCCATTGTTTTCCAATATTTATGGGAAACATGATGGAGATCACCAGGATATCTGTAATTGGATACCATAAGTGTGCTGATTGCACCTACTCTATAACATTCTCGGGATAATGTCTATGGAGATTCTCAATCATCCAGGTCATGGTTGCCCCAAAGATCTTGAAGAAGCTTCTTGGGTGAGAAGCAAAACATCTTCAAGGAAAAACAAAAGCATCTTTGAGTCTCAGGGCAATGGTACTGTTCCTTTGAACAATGTAATTGCCCATCTATAATTGATATTAGTCTAATAATAAATTGAAACTTAATCCAGACAAGATGGAGATGCATATTAAGAGGGGTTATATTTTAAGAGAGGAATTAGATCTTCCTCTTTTGAATGGGATAATATATTATCTCAGAAAGAGATATTGAACATTTGGGTACTACAGGATCTTCCAGACTGACAGATTCTTCCCAAACTGAGACAATTATCTTTGGTTGATATAACAACCCATCTCTTCCTAAAAGACTTTAGAACAATGTGGGAGCAGCAATGTTCCAGTGATTACATTTGACACATGGGGCTGCTTTTAAGCCTGATACAGAAATGAACTGCAGTGGCAATCAGCAGTCAAGATGGTCTTTCGAAGAGCTCAAGGAGACCATATCCACTGAAGCTAAAAGCATTACATTTGCGGCAATTTTGTTTCCTGGGGAAATATAAAATGCAAATTATGAACAGAATTCTTGAGAGAACACCTTTTTTTACCAGATCCTCCTGTCTCTGCTCACTGATCTTAACTGAGGTTTATCTACAGTTGCTGCATGTTCACCCAGAGCAACTTGAAATATGACTTCCTTATTGATGTTCAATTCTGGAATGCTTGATAAAAGTTAAAGGGCCTAAACCATTGTTGGTTTTTAAAAGCAACCTAAAACCATACCTTGCTCCATAGGTTTTAAATTGTTAGTTTAAGTTACAACAACAACAACAACAACAACAACAACAACAACAACAACAACAACAACAACAACAATAATAATAATAATAATAATAATAATAATAATAATAATAATAATAATAAAAAGTTGGAAGGGACTTTGGAGGTCATCTAGTCCAACTGCCTGGTCAGGCAAGAAACCCTATACTATTTCAGACAAGTGGCTGTCCAGTCTCTTAAAAATTTCCAGTGTTGAAGCATTCACAGATTCTGGAGGCAGGTTGTTCCACTGATTAATTGTTCTAACTGTCAGGAAGTTTCTCCTTAGTTCTAGGTTGCTTCTCTCTTTGATTAGTTTCCATCCGTTGCTTCTTCTCCTGCCTTCAGGCACTTTTGAAAATAGCTTGACTCCCTCTTCTTTGTGGCAGCCCCTGAGATATTGGAACACTGCTATCATGTCACCCATCGTCCTTCATTTCATTAAACTAGACATACCCAATTCCAGCAACCATTCCTTATATATTTGAATTCCTGTTTTTAATTTTCTTAGTATCTCTGGTTTTTATTTCACTATTATATTTTGTTTTAAACCACCACAACATGTGGTAATTTTAAGACACTTTGTGAAGTCCTAGTTTTATAATACAGGTATAATAAAGTTAATAAATAGACAAGCAAAGCCAATTGAGGTTACTTAAACACAGTTGGTGTGCTCATACAATATGCTATTTTTGGCTTGATGATGGCCTGGTTCAGAGAGTCAGTTAAGACAGTGGCTGAGTTGACCACAACACATCCAGCCTCAATAGATAAGATAAGATAAACCTTTATTGTCATTTTCTTTTTACTGTGGGCACAACAGCACACATCAAAAATGAAATTTAGTTGCCCGCTTTCAAAGAGAAACACATACATGACACACACCTAAACATACTATATACAGCATATATATAGGGCAACATCCCTACATATACATAACAAATAAATATTAAATATTAAATACTGTCCATCTTAAATATATAATGGAAGGAGGAAGCTTGAGAGTTCACAAGGTTAATGCTGTATGGAATGAAACTATGGATGTTCTGCTACGGATACCACGGAGAATCCTCCCAGAAGGTAACAAGGAAAACAGGTCATGAAGAGGATGTGTAGTGTTCCAGACAATCTTGCGGACTCTGCTCAAGCAATGCTTATGTGCCATGTCCTGGATGGGAGGGAGGGAACTGCAAATGATCTTTTCGGCCATCCTCACCACTCTCTGCACCGCCTTCCTGTCTGAAGCAGGGATGCTTCCAAACCAGACTGTGATGCTGTATGACAGGATGCTCTCGATCGTCCCCCTGTAGCCTTACCTATCATGCTATGTGAACCTAGATCCATCCATCCATCCAATTCTGAAGCCACCTAATTCCACAAGATTAGGCAGTTTACAACATTAAAAGCAAGAAAGCAATAAAACACAAAGAACAAAAATCATGTCTGGCCAATAGAAAACATACTTAATTAAAGAAAATTTCAGGGGTTGACACCACCCTATCCCATCCTCGACAGCCAGGTTTTCAACAACCTTTTGAAGATGATCAGAATGGAAGCCATACTTATCTTTGAGGTGATGCTGTTCCCCAGGACAACCTCCATAGCAGAGAAGACCTACTTCCTGGGTCCCAATAGATGACATTGCTTAATTGAAGGGACATGGAGTATACCCACTCTGCTTGATCTTTCAGAATGGGCAGGAATTACAGAGATAGGCAGGCCCCCACTCAGTGAGCAGAAGTCACAAAGATACTTTATTCGTAATTCCTGCTCATTCTCTTGCGTCTACTATCCAAATTCAATTTCTTCACTTGATTCATATACTTTCTTTCATCCAGGAGCTCAAGAGGACTTACATGGGGATCCTATATGTTTTATGCCCACAACAAAGCTTGTTTTCTAGTAGCATTCTGACAAATCCCAGAGAGGGTGCTTTTTTTTTGCAGTAAACCAATCCTGAGTTTAGCAGGCATGAATCACCCACCATAGACAACTATCTCTTAATCTGATGCCAGAAAAAAATGATGAATCCATCCAAGTTGGTATCTTAGGACTCTTCTTATATTCAATGAAACTGAATAAAAGCATGTTCAGGGAAGGGCAGCAAGGACAATTAAGAGAACTGAAAAGTAAGTCTTATGAGAACTCGGGTGTGTTTAGCCTTGAGAAAAGATGATGAGATGGGTGGATAACCGCTTCTCAAGTATCTAAAAGGATGTCAAATAGAAGGTCAAGACTTCTCTTTAATCTCAGGGTACAGGAAATGGAGTATTGATGTGAAGTTAGAGGAAGGTCAGTTCCTACTGAATGTTTAGAAAAGACTTCCTGGTAATAAGAACAACTTGACAGTACAATTAATAACCCAGAGGGGTATGATCTCACTTTTGCTATATATTTTCAAGGACTTGGTTGCCAAAATAGACTTTTTCAATTCTACAATTCAAGTGAACATATAAAGAAGGAACTGAAGAGTCACACCAATATCTGACCTCCATTTGCAATTGCAAGTACAGGTAGTCCTCAACTTATGACCACAATTGAGCCCAACATTTCTGTTGTTAAGTGAGACATTTGTTACGTGAGTTTTGCCCCATTTTATGGCCTTTCTTGCCATGGTTGTTAAGTGAATCACTGTAGTTGTTAAGTTAGTAACCCGGTTGTTAAGTGAATCTGGCTTCCCCACTGACTTTGCTTGTCAGAAGGTCACAAAAGATGATCACATGACACACACACACACACACACACCCCGGGACATTGCGACCATCAATAATTTGAGTCAGTTGCCAAGTGTCTAAATTTTGATCATGTAACCATGCTGCAATGATCGTAAGTGTAAAAAATAATCATAAGTCACTTTTTCCAGGACCGTTGTAACTTTGAACAGTCACTAAATGAACTGTTGTAACTTGAGGAGTACCTATGTAGATATCTGTATAAAAGGGAAGGGCTGCTGTTTATGAAGATAAAAACTGTGTGTGGCAATTGTGACCCTACAAACATTTTTGCATTTTCCAAATTGTAGTCATCATTATGTTAAAGGAGACCCTAAAATGTTTGCAGATAAAGATAAATTTTAAAAGGAATAAGAACATGAGAATACCCTGCTGGATCATGTTATGGCACATTCTTAGTCCAATATTTCATTTGACGTAGTGTCCAACTAGATGCATCTAGGTGGAGAAAAGCAAAGTTTTACATTTAGGCAGGAAAAATTAAAGGTATATAAGTACAGATTGGGTAAGACCTGGATTAAAAACAGTAACTGTGAGAGGAATCGTGGAGTCCTAGTAGACGATCACTTGACTATGAGCCAGCAATGTGCAGCCGTCACCAAAAAAGCTAATACAATCCTGGGTTGTATAAACAGAGGCATAGAATGAAGATCACATAAAGTATGAGTACCACTTTATAAAACCTTAGTGAGACCACACCTGGAATACTGCAACCAATTTTGGTCACCATACTACACAAAAGATGCTGAGACCTTGGAAAAAGTTCAGAGAATGGCAGCTAAGATGACCAAAGGCCTGGAGACTAAAACGTACAAAGAATGGGTGCAGGACCTTTGGATTTGGCTAGTCTAAAAAAAAAGAAGAAGAAACAGGGGCGACATGATAGCAGTACTCCAGTATTTGAGGGGCTGCCACAAAGAAGAGGGCATCAAAGTATTCTCCAAAGCACCAGAGGTCAGGGCAAGACACAACGGTTGGAAACCGATCAACAAGAGAAGCAGCCTGGAATTAAGGAGAAACTTCCTAAGAGGACAATTAACCGATGGAACAGCTTGCCTTCAGAAATGGTGGGTGCTCCATCACTGGAGGTTTTTAAAAAGAGACTGGACAGTCCCTTATCTGAAATGGCATAAGTTCTCCTGCTTGAGCAGGGGGATGGAATAGAACAGAGGTCACCAACCTTTCTTGGTTGGTGGACCAGAGGGAAAGGGAGGGGGAAGCATTTTACATACACACTCACACAGGGCTGCAAGCATGGGCATGACGCACATGGGTCAGAGCTAGCGCTTGCATGATACTCGCTTGCCCTGTCCCATTCTTGTACACAGCACCCTGTTTCTGCACCTCACAGTACAGCAGCAGCTCGTTTTCATACCCTGAAGGCATGGCATTGGCCCATTTTCCCACCTTGCAGTGCGGCATCATCCCATTTTCCCACTCTGAGGCACCGGGGTGTCCCATTTTCACGCCCAAGGTGTGGCAGCAACCCATTTTTGCACTGTGGTGTGGTGTCCTGTTTTTGCACCCCCCACACACACATGCGCATACATGCCAGCTTGTCCCTTGGCCTGGTGGCCAGCAGCCCACCACCCACTACCGGGCCATGCCCCATGGGTTGGGGACTCCTAGATTAGAAGACCTCCAAGGTCCCTTCCAGCTTCTATTCTATTCTATTCTATTCTATTCTATTCTATTCTATTCTATTCTATTCTATTCTATTCTATTCTATTCTATTCTATTCTATTCTATTCTATTCTATTCTATTCTATTCTATTCTATTCTATTCTATTCTATTCTATTCTACTGTATTCTATTCTATTCTATTCTATTCTATTCTATTCTATTCTATTCTATTCTATTCTATTCTATTCTATTCTATTCTATTCTATTCTATTCTATTCTATTCTATTCTATTCTATAGCAAATCCCAAATCAAGAGATATTATTATCACAACTAATTGCTCTTTATTGACTTTTCTCCATTAATTTATCCTATCTTGCTTTAAAGCTACCTAATCCTTTCCATGTCATGTACATGGGTGTGCAGGAGACTTTCCATTCAGTTGCATGCATTTCCGTTCTTCTGCCAAGATCACAGAGGAACCAGAGGTCTGACTGAATGAAATTACTTTCTTTCCATCTAGAACCCTTTGGCTTCCTGGAAAATGAAATAACTTCAAGAAAGCAACAAGGCAAAAATAAAATTTAACACTTGCCAGGTGGAGAATTCCAACGAACTGTCCTTCTGCAAAGATTCTTCTGAGATCTTCTCCTTGACAATAGGAGATTCTTCCCTTTGGTCTCCTTCTGGTTTGGGTTGGCCTTCTCCATGTTGTGCAGTCAAACCCATCGGGCAAAAGAGAGAGATGGTCCTTCCTGGGAGGACCAGAAATCTTTTACCGGAACATCAATACCAGCAGGTTGACTCTGTAAACAGTTGGACAGAAAATATAATTGCACAGGTTGTCCCCATCTATGACTTATTGAAAACAACATATTTTCTATGATTCATAATGCCCTTTCTTTCAATCTTCTTTTCTTTTTTATTCTTTATGTTTTTTGTTACACCAGCTCTTTGGTAATAACAAAATAGCAGAGTAGCATTACAACTGTGTAGCAGATGTTTGGAAATTAATAGGAGCACAGTGCTATGAAAAACATAACATTAATTGATGAGTAAATGGACCACATTTATGGAGACAGATTCAGTTATTTGCAAGGAATGCTGATTTTTTTTTTTTTTTGAATGGTGCTGTCAAACCTGCAACGAACCTGGCTGAAGCCATCTTGTTCATTTTCGGTTGCCACAAGATTGGGGGGAGGAGAAATGGGAAGTTCAATGCTAGCCTAAAGAATTATCTGTCCTGTGGGAACCAAGGTCATTTCTGTTCCCTCAGCTGGGGGAGGGGGGGTTGAGCCTAATTTCAGAAAGCCCGCCAAACAATTCTATTGGGAAACGCAGTTGATTGTATAGATTATGGGGTTGGAATTTTAACTTTGTAATACTGTTTACTTTTGGAGGGTTTCAATTTTGACCATGCCAATACTTTGTAGCCAATAAACATGTTCTTAAGAGGAAAATTCAAGCCTCAGAGTTTTGCTTTAACTGGTCTCATCTATCGGAACCATGACAGGTGCTTTATACATTTCATATTTGGAGAGAGCAAATTGATTGATAAGTCATTAGAACTGGAAGGATGTACAAATGTGGATTTGAAAATGCACTACAGGTAGTCCTTGACTTACAACAGTTCATTTAATGACTGGTTCATGTTACAACAGCACTGAGAAAAGTGACATGCCCGTTTTTTCACACGGCCATTGCAGCATCCCCATGGTCAAATGATCAAAATTCAGCTGCTTGGCAACTGACTCATATTTATGACTGTTGTATTGTCCCAGGATCATGTGATCACCTTGTGTGACCCTCTGACAAGCGAAGTCAATGGGAAAGCCAGATTCACTCAACAACTGTGAAACTGAAGTGTTACATTCTGGTGTTCTGTGTCTTGCTAACTTAACAACTGCAGTGATTCACTTAACAACTGTCTCACTTACAGAACAGAAATTTGGGGGTTGATTGTCATCATTAGTCAAGGACTTACATCCACAATTAAGAGAAGCAACCTAGAACTAAGGAGAAACTTCCTAACAGTAAGAACAATTAATCAGTGGAACGGCTTGCCTTCAGAAGTTGTGGGTGCTCCATCACTGGAGGCTTTTATAAGAAGAGACTAGACAGCCATTTGTCTGGAATGGTATAGACCAGGGGTCCCCAACCCTCGGTCCGTGGACCAGTACTGGGCCGCAGCATTGCAGCAACCGGTCTGCACAAACAAACAAAGTCCCATCTGTGGGATGCAGGCAGCACACAAAACCACACACTCTCCTGTCTGTGGAAAAACCTTTTTTCCATAGAACCGGTCCCTGGTGCCCAAAAGGTTGGGGACCTCTGGTATAATCTCTCCTGCTTGTGCAGGGGGTTGGACTAGAAGACCTCTAAGGTCCATTCCATTATCTTGTTATTCTGACTACCTGTAGATAATCTCTATTTGCCAATCTCTGTTAATGGTAATCTGAAACTGGGATACATTCAAAACCTGGCGATTCTCAGTTTTCCCAGGACCAAACTAAGCATTCTTAGGAAAGAAAAAAGATAAAATCTCAAAAATCAAAGATGAAGCCTGAAGGCTGTTACTTGCATTTCTCACTGTTCCCTACTTGTCAAGATAATATTTTTACCAAGGAATAGATTGGCAGAAAATACTGAGTGAGCTTTTTACCTGGTTTTATCTCTGGATCTGCTCAGTCCTCACTAGATTGATTTAGCTCTTTCTCCTCTTGCATACAAAGAAGGCATTTCCCCCCCCCCAATTTCTTTTATATTCCTAGCAAACCTTTCATTTTTCTTCTTAGTTATTGCTGATTGGACTGCCTAAAATTCCTTTGACATCCATTTGATTTCCACCCCGCTTTATTTCACATTCATTTTACAAATGTATGGGAACTTTTGCACCCTTCACTATTGCCTTCCATTGGCCAAGTTTCCCTCCATCCTTTCTGGTTTGGATGGGAAAACCAGGTGAGAGGAGAATTTCGAGAGCTTTTTTCTAAGCAGCTCCTGATGAAGAAGAATGCCTCTCACTGTTTCATCGAAGAAAGCCAAAGCTCGAAAAAGAAGCTTAAGAGGATGCCTGAAGAAGACTGATTGGATGGCTGGGCAGGCTGAATTGGGCACATCACCGGACTATGCTTTAAGCTTTTGTCACCTCAAACAAATGAATATACTCCAAAACATTTTCCCACACTAAAATTTACTATTGCATTTTTTTTTTCCTGAAGGGAACTGACAGGCCCCAAGAACCAAGAATAACATGTGGAGTCACTTCTGAGTATAGTTTACTTTATTCTTCTTCGCCTATAGACAGATTCTTGCCAGACTAAAGCAACTATGCTATAGGATCACTGATGATGTTGTCTAGTTTGGGTAATGAAGTGTCTGCAAGAAGACAACCAAGCTCAAGGAGCATCAAGTACCCTCCTAAAACAGCTATGTGCATAACTGTAAATATACCATGGAATTGACAGCAAGAAGCCATTTTAACCCTTTTCCTGCTGATCAAACTATCCAAGCTCTGTAGCCTCTCTGCCTTGTGGAAAGTGTAGGGAAAAGAATTCAGACCCGGGTCGATAGAGATGCTCTGAACCAGCCAGGCAGCCTTGTCTCTCTAAAAAAGCACTGAGCAACTGCCTGCTGAACTTTTATTCACCTCCTTTCTCTGAATACCAAATACAACATTACATAAACCCCGTCAATCTCAAAAAATAGGATACATAGTGATAATTGGATACGTAGTGAGAACTACTCAGGTGCCTATGAGATCATTACAAAAACAAGATACTAAAAGATATATCCCCTTCATGGATTACTGCCTTGTCGTGGCGAAGGGGCTTGCGTAATTCAATGAAGCTATGAGCTATGCCGTGCAGGGCCACCCAAGACGGAAAGGTCATAGCAGAGAGTTCTGACAAAACGTGATCCACTGGAGAAGGAAATGGCAAACCACTCCAGTATCTTTGCCATGAAAACCCTATGGACAGTACCAAAAGGCAAAACGATATGATGCTGGAAGATGAGCCCCTCAGGTCGGAAGGCGTCCAATATGCTACTGGGGAAGAGCAGAGGGCTAGTACTAGTAGCGCCAGAAAGAATGAAGCGACTGGGCCAAAGCCGAAAGGACGCTCAGCTGTGGATATGTCTGGTGGTGAAAGGAAAGTCCGATGCTGTAAAGATTCTTTCTCCATAGGAACCTGGAATGTAAGATCCATGAATCAAGGAAAGCTGGACGTGGTCAAACAAGAGATGACAAGACTAAACATCGACATCTTAGGTATCAGCGAACTAAAATGGGCAGGAATGGGTGAATTTAATTCAGATGACCATCAGGTATACTACTGTGGGCAAGAATCCCTCAGAAGAAATGGAGTAGCCTTCATAGTCAATAAAAAAGTAGGAAAAGCAATACTGGGATACAACCCTCAAAATGACAGAATGATCTCAGTTCGAATCCAAGGCAAACCATTCAATATCACAGTAGTCCAAGTCTATGCCCCAACCACCAGTGCTGAAGAGGATGAAATTGACCGGTTCTATGAAGCCCTACAGCACCTTATAGAACTAACACCCAAAAATGATGTCCTTATCATCATGGGAGATTGGAATGCTAAAGTAGGAAGCCAAAAGATAACTGGAATAACAGGCAAGTTTGGCCTTGGAGTACAAAATGAAGCAGGGCACAGGCTGATAGAATTTTGTCAAGAGAATACGATGGTCATAGCAAACACTCTTTTCCAACAACCCAAGAGACGGCTTTACACATGGACATCACCAGACGGTCAACACAGAAATCAGATTGACTATATGCTCTGCAGCCAAAGATGGAGAAGCTCTATACAGGCAGTAAAAACAAGACCAGGAGCTGACTGTGGCTCAGACCATGAGCTTCTTGTTGCAAAGTTTAGGCTTAAATTAAAGAAAGTAGGGAAAAGCGCTAGGCCAGTCAGGTATGAATTAAATCATATCCCTGTTCAATATACAGCAGAGGTGACAAATAGATTTAAGGAATTAGATCTGATAGACAGAGTGCCTGAAGAACTATGGACAGAGGTTCGCAACATTGTACAACAGGTAGCAACCAAAACCATCCCAAAGAAAAAGAAATGCAAGAAAGCAAAATGGCTGTCTGAGGAAGCTTTGCAAATAGCTGAGGAAAGGAGGGAAGCGAAAGGCAAGGGAGAAAAAGAAAGATATGCCCAATTAAATGCAGAATTCCAAAGAATAGCTAGAAGAGATAAGAATGCCTTCTTAAATGAACAATGCAAAGAAATAGAAAAAAACAATAGAATAGGGAGGACCAGAGATCTTTTCAAGAAAATTGGAGAGATGAAGGGAACGTTTCATGCAAAAATGGGCATGATAAAGGACCAAAATGGCAGGGACCTAACAGAGGCAGAAGAGATTAAGAAGAGGTGGCAAAATTACACAGAAGAACTATACAAGAATGAGCTTAACGTCCCTGATAATCACAATGAGGTGGTCACTGAGCTCGAGCCAGACATCCTAGAATGTGAAGTGAAGTGGGCCTTAGAAAAGCTGAGCAACAACAAAGCTAGTGGAGGTGACAGTATTCCAGCTGAGCTATTCAAAATCTTAAAAGACGATGCAGTAAAAGTGCTACACTCAATTTACCAGCAAATTTGGAAAACTCAACAGTGGCCACAGGATTGGAAAAGATCAGTTTACATTCCAATTCCAAAGAAAGGCAGTGCCAAAGAATGTTCAAACTATCGCACCATTGCACTCATTTCTCATGCTAGTAAAGTTATGCTTAAAATTCTACAAGCTAGACTCCAGCAGTATGTGGATCGAGAACTACCAGAAGTACAGGAAGGATTTCGAAGAGGCAGAGGAACTAGAGATCAAATTGCTAACATAGGCTGGATCATGGAGAAAGCTAGAGAGTTCCAGAAAAACATCTATTTCTGCTTCATTGACTATGTTAAAGCCTTTGATTGTGTGGATCATAACAAACTCTGGCAAGTCCTTAAAGAGATGGGCATACCAGACCATCTTATTTGTCTCTTGAGAAACCTATATGCAGGCCAAGAAGCAACAGTGAGAACTGGACACGGAACCACTGATTGGTTCAAAATTGGGAAAGGAGTCCGGCAAGGCTGTATACTGTCGCCTTGCCTATTTAACTTATATGCAGAGCACATCATGAGAAAGGCAGGGCTAGATGAATCAAAAGTTGGAATTAAGATTGCCGGAAGAAACATCAACAACCTAAGATATGCAGATGATACCACTCTAATGGCAGAAAGTGAAGAGGAACTAAAGAGCCTCTTGTTGCGAGTGAAGAAGGAGAGTGCAAAACTTGGGTTGAAACTAAACATTAAGAAAACCAAGATCATGGCATCTGGCCCTCTCAATTCCTGGCAAATAGATGGGGAAGAAATGGAGGTAGTGACAGATTTTATTTTCCTGGGCTCCAAGATCACTGCAGATGGGGACTGTAGCCAAGAAATTAAAAGACGCTTGCTCCTGGGGAGGAAAGCCATGGCAAATCTAGACAGCACACTAAAAAGCAGAGACATCACCCTGTCAACAAAAGTGCATATAGTCAAGGCTATGGTCTTCCCAGTTGCAATGTATGGCAGTGAAAGCTGGACCATAAGAAAGGCTGAGCGCCAAAGAATTGAAGCCTTTGAACTATGGTGCTGGAGAAGACTCCTGTGAGTCCCTTGGACTGCAAGGCGATCAAACCGGTCAGTCCTAGAGGAGATCAACCCTGACTGCTCTTTAGAAGGCCAGATCCTGAAGCTAAAACTCAAATACTTTGGCCATCTAATGAGAAGGAAGGACTCACTGGAGAAGAGCCTAATGCTGGGAAAGATTGAGGGCAATAGAAGAAGGGGACGACGGAGAATGAGGTGGCTGGATGGAGTCACTGAAGCAGTAGGCATGAGCTTGGATGGACTCCAGAAGATGGTAGAGGACAGGAAGGCCTGGAGGAACCTTGTCCATAGGGTCGCGATGGGTCGGACACGACTTCGCAACTAACAACAACAACAAAAGATATATGTGAAAGCTCTATCATAGCGTTTCCCAAACCTCCCACATGCCATCCTATGTGAACCAGGAGAGTGTGCTCATCACTGTAATTCACGTAGAGGCCGATAAGAAATGTTTGGGAAAGCTGAAGGTTGGGAGGCCAAAAGCTGACCGTTCCCACAGAAAGCATCCCTGCCTTCCCGGGAATCCAGACTAAATTCCACCCTAGGAACTCAAGAGATCTCAAAACATAACATTCATCAGATCTGAACCTCTTTTTTGGATGAGAAGCGAAACATCTTCAAAGAAAAACAAGGAAGTCCAGTTGCCTCCTGAAAAAGCACCTTTGGGATAACAGTGACAACGAAAAAGAATGAGCATTAATGTGCATTTTTTTGGTGGGAGGGAGCAGCCTTCATTTTATTTGGGGGTACATCCATGCAAGAGTGTTGAACCCTCCTTCTTGTTTCTCAATGATGCCAAGGTATCCTGGCACAGGAACATCTGAGTTCACCATTGGAATAAATGGTTCTTCTCATCTTCTGCCTGACACTTTCCTTTCTCCTTTCTGGAGGGGGTGGGAATGGGAAGGACCACTCAGAGGATGATCAGATGCAAAGGCCATGATAATTTAATTTAATTTAATTTAATTTATTAATATTTCTATACCGCCCTTCTCCCGAAGGACTCAGGGCGGTGTACAGGGCAAGAATAATTAATATTGGAACAAGAGCAATGGAAGCGTCTTTCACTACAGACTCTCAAAGTTTGCTTTCCTGAATTCAAAGCAAAAAGATGGAGTAAGGGGAAGGACAAACATTTGGATAACATTTCATAAGAGGCTTGAGCAGCTATAAAAAGGTGAAGAATGCATCTATGTACTTTCCCCAAATAAATACCAACAATCACTTACGGTCAGGCAGCACCAGAATACAGTATTTTATATGATGGAGGTATCCCAACCTGCACTCCCAAAGCATTTCTTCTGGCTTTATACCCCCACCCCCCCACCACCACCAAAAGGAAACTTATATGTTCTTTTCTCACCTAAAAGAAAATTACATTACATATGTACATATACCTTTTAAATCCTGTATTCGCAAAAGAAAAAGGGGGAAAAAAGAAGTTAGACCTCTTTACCCTCACACTGATCACCTTCGCAAAACCATTTAGTCTGCATCCGGGAGTACTCATTCACAGGGCCAAATCGTGGGGACACTAAATAGAGGCTTGTTTGCTCCCTTGAAACTGATGTAGCAAGGCCAGAGGTCTGGAATTGGGACGTTTCTATCGTTTGGCGTTTTTGAGGCAGGAAAGAAGCTGCAATCTCTACAAAGCTTTGCTTGTTTCAGAATGGATTCTGCCCCCCCTCCTCCTCCCCGCAAGCTTGTCGCATGGAGCTGTTCGAAAGCTGGACTGGTTATCCAGCAAAACAAGCCAAAAGCTCATTCAGCATTTCTTCAGTATTGCATTCTTTCAACAGCAATTCATTAGAGCGGTTTGTACTATTTCCAGAACCCAAAGGAAATTGTGATACCTTGTCAAGACTGAGCTGACTAGGTGGGAATGTCATCTAGGACTTCTCTTCCTCTCTCTCCTTTTGCTCATTCATATCTTAGGAAGCTTTATTAAGTTGTTGTTGTTGTTAGCTGCGAAGTCGTGTCCGACCCATTGCGACCCTATGGACAATGTTCCTCCAGGCATTCCTGTCCTCTACCATCTTCTGGAGTCCATTTAAGCTCACGCCTACTGCTTCAGTGACTCCATCCAGCCACCTCATTCTTTGTTGTCCCCTTCTTCTATTGCCCTCAATCTTTCCAGGCATTAGGCCCTTCTCCAGTGACTCCTTCCTTCTCATGAGGTGGCCAAAGGATTTAAGTTTTAGCTTTAGGATCTGGCCTTCTAAAGAGCAGTCAGGGTTGATCTCGGACTGACCGGTTTGATCGACTTGCAGTCCAAGGAACTCGCAGGAGTCTTCTCCAGCACCATAGTTCAAAGGCCTCAATTCTTTGGCGCTCAGCCTTTTTTATGGTCCAACTTTCAATGCCATACATTGCAACTGGGAAGACCAGAGCCTTGACTATACGCACTTTTGTTGACAGGGTGATGTCTCTGCTTTTTAGTGTGCTGTCTAGATTTGCCATGGCTTTCCTCCCGAGGAGCAAGCGTCTTTTAATTTCTTGGCTACAGTCCCCATATGCAGTGATCTTGGAGCCCAGGAAAATAAAATCTGTCACTACCTCCATTTCTTCCCCATCTATTTGCCAGGAATTGAGAGGGCCGGATGCCATGATCTTGGTTTTTTTAATGTTAAGTTTCAAGCCAACTTTTGCACTCTCCTTCTTCACCCGTAACAAGAGGCTTAATTAAGTTAATATACTTATTAATAATAGAACATATAATAGTGTTGTGACTCAGGGCCAGCCTGTGGGTCCGACAGCCGGGTCCGATGTATCGGATGACTCAGACGAGGGGGAGGAGGGAAACGAACCGGCTGATGATGGTTCGGAGGCTTTGCAGAGCCCTCAGCCGGGGACCTCTTCTCAGCTGCGTGAGCCCGAGAGTGCGGAGGAAGATGATCCACAGCTGGCCCTGTTCAAGGACGCCCGACGCAGGAGGCAGTCGAGCAGGAACAAACAAAGAAAGGTTATGGGACTCCTCGGGAGGAGGCACAGGGAGACCACACCCTGAGCTCTCTATAAAAGGAGTGTTTGGGGAGGGGCTGGTTGCTGAAAGCAACTTTTCCGCTTGAGAAGACAAGCTCTAGTGTTTTTGTTAACTGCGTAATTAAATCTTGGCAGATGCCTTTTAGCCTTGGACGCTCTCCAGTCTCTTCTTTCTGAATAGGGGTTGGTCTTACTCAAGGCCAGAAGAGGGCTGGTTCAGAACAGTTTGCTTTCAGCCACCCACCCCTTATTACTACGATGGAGCAGCTTCTTGCCGAGAATGCCCAGCTCACTCAGCAACTTACTTTGCTGGCAGCTCAGGTGGCTCAACTGCAAGCTCAGGTACATGCTGCACCCCCACCCAGGAGGAAATGTCAGATAGCTATGCCGGATAAATTTGCTGGTAATCCAGAACTGTTTCCTGCCTTCCTGGGACAATGCCAGCTTTATATCAGCGTGAGAGCTGCTGATTTCCCCACTGACCGAGATAAGGTGGGATTCGTGTTGAGCCTTCTGTCGGGAGATGCAGCTCGTTGGGGCATGCCTCTGTTGGCACAGCCTAGCCCTTTGTTGGATAACTTTGGGGGGTTTTGTGACCATATGCGCCTCATGTACGAGGACCCGATTAAGGCGCAGACTGCTACCCGACGCCTGAAAGCTTTGAGGCAGGGTCAGCGCCCTCTACAGGCCTATATCAGCGATTTCCGGCTGCTTAGCCAGGATTCCGCCTGGAATGAGGCTGCGCTCGTGGATGCCTTTCAGGATGGCTTGTCAGAGGAGATGTTGGATGAGCTGGCCCGCGTGGACATTCCCTCAGACCTGAATGGGCTGATCCAACTTTGTCTGCGGATCGATGCCCGGCTGCAGCAGCGTAAGAGTCGCCGTGCCACCCCACAGACCCCTGCCGCCCCTGTTGTGCGTGAGCCCCCAGTCCAGAGGGAGGAGCCAATGGAGCTGGGTGCCGCCAGGTCCCGTCTATCGGTGACGGAAATGGACAGACGACGATCGGGGGGGTTGTGTTTTTACTGTGGGGACCCTGGACATTTGGCTGCTTCTTGCCCGAAGAAGCGTCAGCGGGCGTCAGTGACCAAGCCTGCCCCGAGAAAGTCCCCTGCTTTGCTGTCGGGAAACGGCCCGAGCCCGATCTAGACGGTGTGAAAGATCGGGCGACCCACAACGACCACGCCGAGCGACGCCGTTCCGACGGTGCCTGTGAACCTCCACGGCATTTGATTCTGGAGGCACGACTGATCCTTCCTGGCAAGCCAGAGGGGATTCCGGTCCATGCCTTAATTGACTCTGGGGCTACCACTAACTTTATGGATTCGGCCTTTGTGGCCAAATGGGCTGTTCCCCAGTGTCCAGTGGATCCGCCCATGCTTGTGGAGACCATCGATGGTCGAGTGCTCCTGTCCGGGCCTATTACGGCCGCCACGCAACCCGTGTGTATGGCCATCAGTACCCATGTGGAGGCCATTCAGTTCTACGTCACTTCGGATCTGCACTTCCCCGTGGTCTTGGGACTGGCGTGGCTCCGGGCGCATGATCCACAGATCTATTGGTCTCAGAACTTGGTCACCTTTCCAAGTTTGCAGTGCGTGGACCACACCCGCCATATCTGTGCCGGCCAGGTGGAGGGTTCCTCAGGGGTTTCCTTGCCTCCCGAACTGTCCGACTTTGCTGATGTGTTCAGCGAGTCAGAGGCGGACCAATTACCCCCGCACAGGCCCTATGACTGTTCCATTGATCTAGTCCCTGATGCGCCTCTCCCAGTGGGGTGTTTGTACTCCATGTCGGAGCCCGAGTTGGCTGCATTGCGGGACTTCCTGACAAAGAATTTGGCTCGTGGTTTCATCCGGCCCTCGTCCTCGCCAGTGTCTGCGCCCGTGCTCTTCGTCAAAAAGAAGTCGGGCGAGTTACGGCTTTGCTGTGACTACCGGAAACTCAACGCCATCACGGTGCGTAACCGCTACCCGCTGCCCCTCATCCCCGAGCTCTTGGACCGACTCCGGGAGGCTAAGATCTTCACGAAACTGGACCTGCGTGGAGCTTACAACCTCGTCAGGGTTAGGCCGGGTGATGAGTGGAAGACGGCGTTTGGTACTCGCTATGGACATTTCGAGTACACGGTGATGCCGTTTGGCCTGACCAACGCCCCCGCTGTGTTTCAGCATTTTATGAACGATATCTTTCGGGATCTGTTGGACCAGTTTGTCGTGATTTACCTGGACGACATCCTGATTTACTCCCCGTCGCGTGAAGCGCATCATCAGCATCTCCGTCAGGTCCTGCAGCGCCTCCGGGAACATCGGCTGTTTGCCAAGTTGGAGAAGTGCCAGTTCTACCAGGTGACCATCGATTTCCTGGGTCACCGCATTTCTCCTGAGGGCATCGCCATGGAGCCGAGTAAAGTCGAGTCGTTGCAGAGTTGGCAACCCCCGCGTCGCGTGAAGGACGTTCAGCGACTCCTTGGATTTGCCAACTACTATCGGACATTCATCCCTGGCTTTGCTGCCTTGACAGCCCCCCTCACCCGGCTCCTGCAGAAGAAGACTCGGTTCCAGTGGAACGCCCCCGAACAACCGGCGTTCCAGGCTTTGAAGGACGCCTTCATGAAGGAGCCCATCTTGAAACATCCCGACCCGCAACGGCCGTTTGTCGTGGAGGCGGACGCCTCCGACATTGCCATTGGGGCCGTGTTACTCCAGGCAACGACGCCCAGCGGTACCCTTTTCCCTTGCGCGTATCACTCTCGGAAATTGAACCCCTCGGAGCGCAACTATACCATCTGGGAGAAGGAGCTGCTGGCCATCAAGGCGGCGTTCGAGGCTTGGAGGCATCATCTGGAGGGGGCGCGGCATCAGATCGAGGTCCGGACGGACCACAAGAATCTGGAAAGCCTGCAGACCGCTCGGAATTTGAATCAACGCCAGATCCGGTGGTCCCTCTTCTTTGCGATGTTTGACTTCCGGGTGCGGTACATACCAAGCGGGCACAACCAGAGAGCGGATGCTCTGTCCAGAAAGCCCGAATACACCCGAGCGGAAGACAAGCTTCCGCCCAGGACAGTGATCCCCGTCGAGTCTTTTGCTGCGGTGCGGGAGCCGGTGGATATACGGGCTCGGATCCGGGAGGCGCAGCAGCAGGAGGCGTGGGTGGCTCAGCGGAAGGAAGAGGTGGGGCCAGATTCGCCTTGGTCGGTCGCGGATGGACTCCTGTATTATCGTGACCGGCTCTATGTTCCAGGAGGGCCACTCAGGGGACTCGTCCTCAGCCAGTGTCATGATAACCCGGCTGCGGGGCATTTTGGCCTGTTCAAGACTCTGAACCTGGTCTCCCGTACCTTCTGGTGGCCCCGAGTCCGACACGATGTCCAGTCTTATGTCACCTCCTGCATTCCTTGCAGGCAGGCCAAGTCAGCGACAGGGGCCCCGCCTGGTTTACTGCAGCCCTTGCCAACACCCAAGAGACCCTGTGGGGCTGTGTCCATGGACTTTCTGACGGATCTACCCCCATCCTCCGGCTTCACGACAGTGTTTGTGGTGGTGGACATGTTGACCAAGATGGCGCACTTCATCCCCTGTCGCGGCTTACCGTCAGCTCGCGCCACTAGTCGCATGTTCATCCAACAGGTGTTCCGGCTGCATGGCCTTCCCGATAGAGTCGTCTCCGATAGGGGGGCCCAGTTTACAGCCCGCTTCTGGCAGGAGTTGATGCGGGCGTTGGACATTAAGGTTTGCCTCTCGTCCACGCATCATCCTCAGACCGACGGGGGTACCGAGAAGGTCATCGGCATCTTAGAGCAGTATCTGCGCTGCTACGTTAACCTGCAGCAGGACAATTGGGTGGACTATTTGGCCATAGCCGAGTTTGCCTTTAACAACTCGCAGCACACCTCCACGCAGATGACACCGTTCTTGGCCAACGTGGGTTATCACCCCCGGTTTTTCCCCCTTTCTCCCGTGGACTCATCGGAGCCGGCAGCGAACGAATTTATGGCGGAGTTACAGGCGATCCATCGGTTGGTGCGACGGCAGCTGGAGAAGGCCAAGGCCGACTACAAGAGGTTCGCCGATCGGTCGAGAAGGGATACGCCTCCACTATCGGTGGGGGATCGGGTCTGGCTGTCCACCAGGAACCTACCATCCACTTGGCCGGCGAGGAAGCTGGACCACCGTTACCTTGGACCGTTCCCAGTCGAGGCCGTCATCAATCCGGTCGCCTATCGTTTAACTCTGCCACGTTCCCTGCGCGTGCACCCCGTCTTCCATCGGTCCTTGTTGGTCCCCGAACAACCGGCCTGTCCACTTCGCCAAGCGGAACCTCCCCCATCAGGAACTCGTGATGGAGGCAGCACCCCCGAGTACGAGGTCGGCAGCATCAGAGATTCCCGCTGGCTGAAAGGTCGCTTCCAGTACCTGATCGAGTGGAAAGGGTACGGGCCGGAGGACTTCACATGGGAAGACGCGACCGCCGTTCATGCCCCTGCGTTGGTGACTGCGTTTCACGAACAGTTCCCATCCCGACCGCATCCGGATCGGCAGACCCGGGGGAAGGGCCCTGCGGTGCGGGATAGTGTTGTGACTCAGGGCCAGCCTGTGGGTCCGACAGCCGGGTCCGATGTATCGGATGACTCAGACGAGGGGGAGGAGGGAAACGAACCGGCTGATGATGGTTCGGAGGCTTTGCAGAGCCCTCAGCCGGGGACCTCTTCTCAGCTGCGTGAGCCCGAGAGTGCGGAGGAAGATGATCCACAGCTGGCCCTGTTCAAGGACGCCCGACGCAGGAGGCAGTCGAGCAGGAACAAACAAAGAAAGGTTATGGGACTCCTCGGGAGGAGGCACAGGGAGACCACGCCCTGAGCTCTCTATAAAAGGAGTGTTTGGGGAGGGGCTGGTTGCTGAAAGCAACTTTTCCGCTTGAGAAGACAAGCTCTAGTGTTTTTGTTAACTGCGTAATTAAATCTTGGCAGATGCCTTTTAGCCTTGGACGCTCTCCAGTCTCTTCTTTCTGAATAGGGGTTGGTCTTACTCAAGGCCAGAAGAGGGCTGGTTCAGAACAAATATAAAATCATAGGGCTGGAAGGGACCTTGGAGGTCTTCTGGTCCAACCTCCTACTCAAGGCCAGAGACCTTCTACTATCCAGGTCAAATGGTTGTACAGTCTATTTTTTGAAAACCTCATAAATTGTTTTCATTGTCAGGAAATTCCTTCATATTTCCAGGCTGGGTCTCCCTCTGAGGAGCTTCCACCCATTATTCTTGTCCTGCTCTCAGGTGCTATGGAGAATAAGCTGACCCTCGCTTGGTGACAGCCTCTGAAGTAATGGAAGACAGTTACCATGTCTCCCAAACCCTTCTCTTCAGAGGCCAGACATACCTAGTTCCCACCACCATTCATCATAAATTTAGCCACCAGAGCCTTTATCATCTTTGTTGCTCTTTTCTGCATACTTTCTAGAGTCTTGGTCCCAATACTTAGTCCAGCCCCAGTAAAGCAATGACGATGGATGCTCCTGATAGTTATTTGAATATTTTAATACTTCTTGGCTGATTCAGTATTTTATACTTTTGTATTTGAAATTTAGATGCGTGCACCCACAAGCAATGGTAACGTGTAAAGGACATACAGCTTGTTTGATTTTGATTTAGTGCACCTCTGCAGTTGCAACCCTGGTGGGTGTGTTTGCTGTGATCTATCATTTAGACATATAACATTATGGCTTTTCCAATAACCATCCGTCGTTATGTCACCTGGCATTCACAAGATTGAAAGCTATTTCCCAGCTATCAAAACAACATCTCCCTTCCGAGCAGGATTTTCCAGCCTTAGACAAAGTCAAAGCAGATTTACACATGCACAAACAGACACACCTCTGCCAACCTCCCCTTTTAAGGAGAACAAAGGTTTTGTTTTTTTGACATCCAAGCTAGAATCTGGATACTGCAGCAGGAAGAAGAATTAATGTCATGTTGCTTCTAAACCTCTGATAAGGTTGGATTCTCTATGAGAATCTGTGAACATCACAGGAAAATCTATCGGTCTCTAAGGAATAGCAAAATAAATTAAGCTAGAAATATGATTTAGAATCTTATGCTTTACTTGACTGTGTCTATGTGTTTGATGTACAGTTTCTATGGATTTGCTTTATCTCTGCAAACTCAGTATTTTATTTACCTATATCATTCCCTTGTTTTGTACAACTCAAAATAGCTATTGTACATTTTATGCATGAAGGGGGGGGGGGTCTGCAAATCAAGGTTTCTTATATTATTAGCAAACTATTCTCTCTTGCAATCTGATCTCAGCTTAAATTCTCCCTCCCCCCCTCCCCCCTTCTGTTTGATTGCGCCCAGTTCTCAGAGACTGCCTGGTCAAATTCCTGCAGTTTTCTTATGAAGAATGTCAGAGGTTGGCCGTAAGGTCATCCAGCCAGTTAACAATAAGAGCCAGTTCATCAATTCTTAACAAATTACAATTTATAGGAATAATTTAAATCAAGAATCAGTTTGGTCTACTGGTTAAGGCACCAGGCTAGAAAGCAGGAGACTGTGAGTTCAAGTTCCACCTTAGTTATGAAAGTCACCTAGATGACTTTAATAATAATAATAATAATTTTATTTGTATACCGCCCTTCTCCCGAAGGACTCAGGGCGGTGAACAGGGCAAACATATAAAAGTACAAAGATACAAAAGTTAAAAAAGAATTAAACAAAATGCCCAAGCTAAAACAATAGGTAAATATATTTACAACAACAATAAAATCCCAACCCATCCCCCATCAGGCCAGGCCGGCTTGTTCGAACAAATAAGTCTTCAGATCGCGCCGGAAGGAGCTTTGAGTCAATCACTAGGAGACTGTGAATTCTAGTCCTGCCTTAGGAATGAAAGCCAGCTGGGTGACTTTGGATCAGTCTCTCTCTCTCTTTCTCAGCCCAACCAACCTCACAGGGTTATTGTTATGGGGGAAATAGGAGGAGGATGGAGTATTAGTTATGTTCACCACATTATGTTATTTATAAAAATAATGAAGTGGGATACAAATTCTGAACAAATAATAAATAAATAAATAAATAAGCACCTTCAGTGTTTTTGCCTACTTATTGCTCAACTGATCTTTGGCTGACAAAAGTCCAAGAAAAAATAGTCAGTAACATCACATTCTTGACCCCCAAACAATGTGTATGATGCTACAAGCTTTCTAAATGTTATCCTAGTGTTTAAATATTAACTTGGTACTTGGCTTTGCTGAAGCCAATGGAAAATTCTTCAGTATCTCCCGTGGCTCCTTAATCTCTACCGCTATATAGGAAGTCCTCCATTTATGACAACAATCGGGACCAGCATTTCCATTGATAAGCAAAGCAGTTGTTAAGTAGATCGTGACCAATTTTACAACCTTTTTTCCCCCATGGTTGTTAAACCAACCACTGAAGTTAAGTCAATCACATAGTTGTTAAACAAATCTGGCTTTCCCAATTGACTTTGCTTCTCAGAAGCTGGCTGGGAAAGTCACAAATGGTGATCACGTGACCCCAGGACCTGCAACCATCGTAAATACATGCTAATTGCCAAGCACCTGAGTTCAGATCACATGACTGTGGGGATGCTATGATGGTTTTCAGTGTAGGTACCTGTTGCAAGTCACTCTTGTCAGTACTGTGATAATTTCAAATGGTCACTAAACAAATGGTTTTAAGTCAAGGACCACCTGTATTGAACCTTCCTGTTCCTAACAGAAAGAGATGTGACTACTAGGTTATTTTCAGGATCCAATGAGATGAACATAAACACCTGGAATCCTCTAAGGAAATGGTGCTTAGAACAGCTGTTGCTTTCTGTTCCACAGTATTAGGAGTCTGATGTTGTTATTAAAGCTCAAAATTGCCCTAGTTTATCCACATCATTGAACAGAGGTGAAATTTCCTGAGCGCAAAGTTGTTTCAGAGAGACAGAGATGGAGGCCAAGTAGGAAGGAAAAAAAAAACGAGCTCATTAGTGCACAAAAAATCAATCCCCACCTAGTAATTTCAAATACAAAGAAAGATCCTTGCTCCAAAAGCTTACAAGCAGGGCTTTCAGTACATTTAACAGAATAATAGAATAAGAGAGTTGGAAGGCACCTTAGAGGTCTTCTAGTCCAGGGCTTTTCAATCTTTTCACCCATTGTACCACTTTTAGGATATGGCAATATCCGAGTACCACCAGTCGCCTAGCAAGGTGTCCAAAATTTGATGATCCCCCCCTCCCAAAAGGAAAAAAAGTGATAAAGAAGGAAGTCACCAGGTTTTTGACACCTTGCTAGGTGATTGGTGGTACTCAGATATTTTAGGATATTGCCATATCCTAAAAGTGGTACAACTTACAACAGTTTGCTTAGTGACTGTTGTAAGCGCCAGGATCAGCGCCAGGCTCCAGCTGACCGGCGATTCTGCGGGGCTCAGCAGAAGCACCAGGATTAGCGCCAGGCTCCAGATGATTGGTGCTTCTGTGGGGCTCAGCAGAAGCGCCAGGATCAGCGCCAGGCTCCAGCTGATCAGAAACACCAGGATCAGCTGGACCCTGGAGCTTATCCTGGTGCTTCTTCTGAGCCCTGACAGCCTTGCAGCTCCCGATGTCTCTCATTCAGGCTTGTGCGGTACTGCCGCCACTTCAGCTCATTCCCCTCCCTCACTACCACTTCTCTAGGATGGTCACGTATCACCTACCAGGTACCAATGTACCACCAGTGGTAAGCGTACCACTGGTTGAAAAGCCCTGTTCTAGTTCAACCTCCTGCTCAAGCAGGAACCTTTTACCATTTCAGACAAACAGTTGTACAATTTCTTCTTAAAAACCTCCAAAGTTGGAGCATTCACAATTTATGGAGGCAAGTCATTAATTGTTCTAAGTGTCAGGAAATTTCTCCTTAGTTCTATGTTGAATCTCTCTTAACGGAATGGAATACTTTTAAGTCCTTTTTGTTCATATCCTGCTCTCTGGAATGATCCAGAACAAATCTCAGTCTTATAGCTGAAATCAGCTTTTCTCTAGGCTAAACATATTGGTTCTATTGTTATTTCTAAGGCTTATTAGTTTCAAGTCCCCCAAACAGTTTTGCACCTTTTCCAATTTGTCAAAATTTGTCACCTTGAAGGATCTTTTAAATCTGCTGATTGCTCTCTTTTATGAATGGACAATGCTATTTATGCTGCAGAAAGACTACATGGAGATAATGAATCAACTATTAGCATTCAACAGACCTGCATGATCTGAAAGCTCATTTAGACTCATAAGAATCCAAGAAGAGTCCTACTGGATCAGGATTAGATCCCTAGGTCAAAATGCTTGTTGTGTATTAAACAGTTACTAATCCTCATGCACACCATGAGGAGAAAAATGTGGCAGCCCGCTGACAGCTGTCAAACGGGCTGCCGCTCGCTAACACGCAGGCGTGGCGACTGGCTGACAATGACAGGTGTCAAAAGCAGCCGCGCAGGCGCAGCACAATGACAGCTGTCAGGTTGCCGGAGGCTGCGCATGCGCAGTAGCACCTAGCTGTCAAATGTTGCCAGCTGAATGGAGGCGTGGCACGTTGACAGCTCACGGCTGTCAAAGCTCGCCATGCCTGATTGGCCGCAGCCTCGTAGCGGGAGAACGCCGCAATGTTATTGGTTGATACTTGTCCAAGTTGTGTAAAAATAGCAGGGAGCCCCGGCGGTGTTTTTTAAGCCGGTGCTTCCCCTAAATAAAAGTCTGAAAAACGTGCCTGCTGTCTCCTGGTCTTGCCTCACGCCAATCCAATCCTCTTTCCCAAAATAGATGCTAAATTTTAATTCTGAGTGTAATTTTAAAAAAAACAAAAAAAACCAAAAAGTTAAATATGTAGGGAGTAATTTGAACAACTTGTTAATTTAATTACATTTGCAGATAATTCCTACTGTGACTGGCCCTGGTCAATACTAGACTTCCTTTTAGTAGATGGGTAGCCATATAAATTAGGTAGGCAGGAAGGCTGGCAGGCAGACAATTGATGATAAATAGGTGATAGAAATAGTGATATAGAGACAGAGATATAGTGGTACCTCTGTACCAGTGGTGGGATTCAGCTGGATCACAACAGTTCAGTAGAACCGGTAACTAATGTTTTGTTGCCCAGGCCCAGAATGGACTTCTGGAAGTGGCATCCACACAGAGAACCAGTTGTTCACATATTTGAATCCCACCACTACTCTGTACTCATTGTTAATTGGTTCTGGGAGGTACAATGAGTACTAAAAACAAGCACAAACAAACCACAGGATTTAACATGTGACCCCTTGTTTCAGCTGAGTCACAAGGTAGCTGGCACCAACAACTTCTACCTTGATTGTCGAGTAACAAACGACAAGTACTGAGACAAAATTGTGATGTCAAAATGAGCACCAAATTCAACAAGGTTTGAAGCAGTTGTGTACTGAGATATGACGATAGTAGATAGATAGATAGATAGATAGATAGATAGATAGATAGATAGATAGATAGATAGATAGATAGATAACACAGAAAGGAAAACTACTATGAAATCTTTGGGACTGTAGGCTAGATTGGCAAGATTAAAGAAAAAAGTACTTGAAAGGTAGTGGCAAATCATTTTGGTATTATTGCCAAAAAACCCTGTGTGGGCATGAAACTTGTATGTTGGTTTGATTTTATAAAAGACTTCACCTTTCTTGTAATATTTAGTTTTAATCCTGACCTCATTCATTTCCCTTTTCTTTTTAAAAAATATAATTTTATTGAATATTTTAATTAGATTAAAAACAATACAAATGGAAGACTAGTGACTAAGTAACAAAAAAAGAGACAAGGGATTATAAAGAAGCATCTTTTGATCTTTTTAATAGCACCTACAAATGTGTTTGTATTTTATTCTCTCTCTCTAAAGCAGACATGTCAAACACAAGGCCCGGGGGCCAGATCCGGCCTGCGAAGTGGTTTCATGCAGCCCGTGAAGCCATCCTGGAAATAGTGAGGGAACGGCTCCCACTGCCTTGGCCCTGGCCCAGAGACCCTCCTCCTGCCAGAGACCCTCAGATCTGTCCCGCTCCTGCCCAGGCCCCCATAGGCACCTTTGATGCGAACGATGTAGAGCTGGCCACGCCCACCCAGCAGGCCATACGCACTCTAGCCACGCCCACCCAGTAGGCCATGCCCACCCAGGCCACACCCACCCGGCCCCCTGAGGGCAACCGCAATGCTGATGCAGCCCTCAGTGAAATTGATTTTGACACCCCTGCTCTAAAGTTTCATCATAATTTCCTTCTTTCCACTATTTGAAAACTTCAATCCTATAAATCATAAGTTCATTGTTCCCCCTTTTCAGCGAAAAAAGAGAGAGAAAAATCCATAAGGGGTTCATTCATTTCCTTTTCTGATCCCATTCAGGTTTTAAAATGTGCCCATCCAAACTATATGCCACAGAAAAACCAAGATGAATTGACCTTTTTTTTTTTTTGCAAAAAAATGTGCAATCCCGAGATAAAAGATTCATTAAAAGGCTGCCTAGAAAGAATTAAAGTAAGCAGAAATTAAATTGGTTTAGAGTGAGAACTTGGGGAATGTCTGAAAAAAATGGCACTCCTTCCTTCCTTCCTTCCTTCCTTCCTTCCTTCCTTCCTTCCTTCCTTCCTTCCTTCCTCTCTCCATTCCTTTCTTTTCTTTTTTTTCCTTTATTTCTCCCTCCCTCTCTGCCATCCTTCCTTCCTTCCTCCCACTCCCTTCCTTTTTCTCAAATTTCTATATTTCTAGGATGGTGTAACGTAATATACAATGTCAGCACAATATTTTCTAATATTTTGAATACAAACTCAGAATGAAAGTTAACAATTTAACTGATTTATTTATTCATTCAAATATTTAAAGAACTACCCAACTTGTAAAAATACAACTCTGCGCCAGCATACAGTCATAAAACAAATCACAGTTACCTCCCACCCCAACAAAAACAAAACCCAAAACAAAACACTTTCAACTCAATAGTTAAAACAAATCACTCAGTTGTGGCACACCACACACGTACTGAAATTTCAGGACAGCTCACCTATCATCCAATGTCTGAAGGAACATCCAATCTTCAAGACTCTCTTGAGCCGCTAACATACCAGACTATCTTATTTGTCTCTTGAGAAACGTATATGCGGGTCAAGAAGCAACAGTGAGAACTGGACACGGAACCACTGATTGGTTAAAAATTGGGAAAGGAGTCTGGCAAGGCTGTATACTGTCACTCTGCCTATTTAACTTATATGCAAAGCACATCATGAGAAAGACAGGGCTAGATGAATCAAAAGTTGGAATTAAGATTGCTGGGAGAAATATTAACAACCTAAGATATGCAGATGATACCACTCTAATGGCAGAAAGTGAAGAAGAACTAAAGAGCCTCTTGTTGTGGGTGAAGAAGGAGAGTGCAAAACTTGGGTTGAAACTTAACATTAAAAAAACCAAGATCATGGCATCCGGCCCTCTCAATTCCTGGCAAATAGATGAGGAAGAAATGGAGGTAGTGACAGATTTTATTTTCCTGGGCTCCAAGATCACTGCAGATGGGGACTGTAGCCAAGAAATTAAAAGATGCTTGTTCCTGGGGAGGAAAGCATTGGCAAATCTAGACAGCACACTAAAAAGCAGAGACATCCCCCTGTCAACAAAAGTGCGTATAGTCAAGGCTATGGTCTTCCCAGTTGCAATGTATGGCAGTGAAAACTGGACCATAAAAAAGGCTGAGCGCCAAAGAATTGAGGCCTTAGAACTATGGTTCTGGAGAAGACTCCCTTGGACTGCAAGGCGAGTCCCTTGGACTGCAAGGCGATCAAACCAGTCAGTCCTAGAGGAGATCAACCCTGACTGCTCTTTAGAAGGCCAGATCCTGAAGTTGAAACTCAAATACTTTGGCCACCTAATGAGAAGGAAGGACTCACTGGAGAAGAGCCTAATGCTGGGAAAGATTGAGGGCAATAGAAGAAGGGGATGACAGAGAATGAGGTGGCTGGATGGAGTCACTGAAGCAGTAGGCATGAGCTTAAATGGACTCCAGAAGATGGTAGAGGACAGGAAGGCCTGGAGGAACATTGTCCATGGGGTCGCAATGGGTCGGACATGACTTTGCAGCTAACAACAACAACATTGCCGCCCTATAGCCAACCAATGATCGTCCTGGAGACTGCATGCCTGGGAAGCCAGCAACCGTTACACAGACTCCCTCATTAAGCAATCTCAAGCAGTATTTAAAGACACGTGGAAACAGTTCAAGTAAATAGGCCCAATACATTACACAAGTAATGATTCCTAGTCATTTTCTTCAAAGCAGCTCAGAATAAGAGAAGCTGATAATGAGGAGAAAAGAGTTTGATGCAGATAATGCAGGAGAAAAAGACTGCAAAGAAAGCCAAGGGAATTCAAACTGAAGAGAAATGATAAAGAGAGATAACTTTGCAGACAACGGAAGTCTTGTTTTTTTTTCAAAATGCAACTGCCCAGCCACATAAAAGATATCCAGGGAAGGATTAAGGATTAAGCAAAGTGACAAATTAAAAAGCAATGACTCATCAGCATGTCAGAGGGCAGTCACTTGGAAATCCAAAAGAACTCAAGTGAGAAATTGCTGATTCTTGAACTAAAATATCTATTCATGTTAAAATAGGCCTTGAATAAATTAGGAAGGAACGGGGAGGGGGGAGGGATTTTTAGCACAGATGCTCTTCTAAGTGAAGCTGGTGAAAAGATTAAGCCTTGAATCAGTATTGAGCTAACTCCCGTTGAGAAAAAGACCAACAAAACTTCTCCAAAGAGATTGGATTATATTCAATCATCTTCATTAGATTGTGAAATCAAAAGTGATGATGTGGAGGAACTGGTCATCTTGACAGTTTTAAGTGCAAGGACTGGATGTAAATCACTCTTTGCAAGGCCATTTTTTGACCTTGACCTGTACTTAATGAATGGTTGTAAGTCACGGACTACCTATATTCTAGGGCAGAGGTCCCCAACCTTTTGGGCACCAGGGACGGGTTCCATGGAGAGAGGTTTTTCTGTGGACTGGAGGGGGTGTGGTTTTGTGTACTGTCTGAATCCTGCAGATGGGGTTTGCTTGTTTGTGCAGCCTGGTTGCTGGCATGCCGCGGCCCGGTACTGGTCCACAGACTGGGAGTTGGGGACCCCTGTTCTAGGGACCAAAATCAAGGAAGTTGAAGCTTTCACTCTTAATATATATTAAAGAAGCTGGAGTCGAACTCAGCTCAACCCATCTAATGCTATGCAACTGCATCATTCTCAGACGTAATTCTCCAAATCCTGAATAACCTTCTCATCAATTGACTTACTACTGTTGGAACAGAAGGCCTGATTTAGATGTGTCAGCTAGTACCGCATATATATAGCATGCGAGATAATAAATTTGGTTGAAGGATGTTCTACGGTTTTATGAACATTTTAAACTTACAAGACTAATTCCACCTGGCGGGTTTCTGGCAGATGTGTAGGCTTCATCTGAGATATGACCCTAATTCCAAACGAAATACTGTGACTACAGAGAACATATTGTATCTCATTCGGAATTTTGTGTCTGTGTCTCGCAGACACATGTGTTATTTTTCAAATATGAAGGATAGAACTGTTATGCATGTGTGATGGCAAGATGACCAAGTTCTCTGTCAATGTCTGTGTGTTTTCCGCTGCACGGTCAAAAAGAGATGACAGAAAAGGGTAATTTTCATCAAGAAAATGACAGAGTCAGGGAAGAATTAATCCAAATCTCTCAGGACCTTTGCTTTTAATCTAATTTAGGGCATTCCACCTGTCCTCTTATTAAAAATATAAAGATATCACTGATCTCCGGTCTAATCAAAACTGAGATATAATGTTGTTATATCTCAAAAGTCAGAGAAGGACTTTGTGGGCAAATAAAAAAAGGTTTAATGAAACTTTAAATTTCACTTGTCTTCCTGCCAGTTTAAGTCCAGTTTAATACTGGACTGCAATATCAATCTTACCTTTTAATTCTTGGTGGGTAAAGGTAAAGGTAAAAATGTCCCTTGTCCAGTTGTGTCCAAACCTTGGGGGCAGTGCACATCTCATTTTCTTAGCCGAGGGAGCCAGCGTTGCCCAAAGACGTAGCCTAAAAGCAGGAAATCCTAGGGATCTGATTGGCTAGATAGTTTGGGGAAACTAGGCAGGTCCGTTGTCTGCGTAGCTGAGCTTAGTTCTATTATGAAGCTAAATGGGCTTCCAGCAGGGCAGCAGAGGCAGGGAAGGGAAGTCCATTGTTATGGAGATGGAAGGTTGAGACAATGGGGGGCGTGTCCCTGATGGAGGATGGAATCTTGGGGCTTTTCATCTTCTTGAAAGGTAAAGATGAAGATTTCAGAGCAGCAGAGCTGGAGAAGTTGGAATGTTTAGACAATGGTGGGGGGCGTGTAAAGGTAAAGATAAAGGCTTCGCTGACCAGTTGTGTTTGACTCCAGGGGGCAGTGCTCATCTCTGTTTCCTAGCCAAAGGAGCCAGCATTGTCCAAAGATGCTTCCATAGTCATGTGGCCAGCATGGCTATATGCCAAAGGTGCATGGAACGCTGTTGCCTTCCCACCAAAGTGGTACCTATTTATCTACTGACATTTGCATGCTATCAAACTGCTAGGTGGGCAGGAGCTGGGACAAGTAATGAGAGCTCAACCCATTGTGCAGCACTCGGATCTTGAACCTGGGCTGTCAGCCTTCCAGCTTACAAGCTCAGCCATCACACATTGTAGTTTATGTTTACCTATAAAGCTTTGGAGTGAGGGCACAAACCTCACTCTGATTTGGCTTTGTAAGAATAGTGCCCCTCGTGATTAACGTGATTCCTGCTTTGTTGTTATGTGTAAAGTTGCAAGTTCCCTCGCAAAGGTACAACTTCATACTACTCCTGCCAATAAAAGACAAGAATAGCCCTGGTGGTATCCCAGAGGACTATGCAAATTAATTATTCCAGAAATATTTGAGAGACCAGACTAGTTAAAGGTATGACTACTTGAAAGCATATTGTTAAATTAGTACTCTAATGTATTGTCCTTATTTTATACCATGACTATTGCTGTGCTATTTTAGATTGCTGATTTTTATGATGCATGCCTTAACTTGTAAGCCACTTAGAGTCACCTGCAATTGAAGGGGCATTGTGTAGTATAAATGTATAAAAATAAACAATAAATGATTTCCTGTTAAATAATGGAGGGTGTTGTTATCCGAAAGCAATCCCTAGACTGGCAGTGCTTTCTCCTCTTGGTCTAAAATAGCCTTCCTTATGGGGGTATGCTCCAGATTTGGTAGGACTCCAGCTCCTACAATGACTTTGAAGGTTGGGACTTTCAATGGTATCTGAAAATGACCTTGTGCGGCAGGAGGAAGAGCTGCAGACTTGACAATCATGTATTGACATTAGCCCTTTGAGATAATTCAGACAATTCCCTTCCAGCCTTGTGATTCTTATGTTCTATGTTCTACAAGGAGCATGACCATGAATACATACAATATAGAATAATAGGGCTGGAAGGGACCTCTTCTAGACCAACCCACTACTCAAGGCAGGAGACTTTATACCATCCCAGTCAAATGGTGGTCCACTTTATTTTTTAAATTATTTAGTGACTGAACACCCACAGCTCTGGGAGGCAAGCTATTCCACTGATTAATTGTTCTAACTTTATTTCTAAGTTGGCTCTCTCTTTAATGAGCTTCTACCTGTTACTTCTTGTCCTGCCCTCTAATACTTTGGAGAATTAGTCAATTCCCATTCCCTGTGACAGACCTTCAAATACTGGAAGACAGTTATCATATCTCCCCCAATCATTTTCTTCAAGATATACCTAGCTGCCTCAACCATTCATCATATGATTTAGCCTGCAGGCCCTTTATTATTTTTGTCATTCATCTCTGCACACTTTCTAGGCATCGCAGCATCTTTTTTTGGTATCCTTATCTTAAGGTTACATTAACAAATCGTGCAGGTTGGAATGTATCCTTCCCATCCTTTATATCCATAGTCCTGAAAACTAGGTATAGGCCCCATGCTTTCTCTACTCCACCTCCTTCAGGCCCAAATGTCATTTATCAGGCTGTGGTTCTTCCTCCTGTCTCCCAAGGTCATTTGTACATACCATTACAGGATTTCTGACAGTTGGAGACCCCAGGGATCTGGAAGTTATCAAGTTGGAAAAGATGAAGGGGATTCTAAGCTTCTTCAGATATTGTTCTACTACAGCCATAGCAGCCCTTACCATAGATCAAGCCTACACAGTCAGCTAGTAGTTGTAGTTCAACAACATCTTGACTCTCCCAAATCTATGCTCCAGCATTATAGGAGCAATTGTCAGGGGCTGAGAATTGAGCAAGTTTCATTTTTGCCCTCTCCTAATTGTGCACTCTCTTAATTTTTTTTAGGTAGAGCAATGTGAGTTGGGGATAATCAGACCATTTGGCTAGCCATAATCTTGACTAGTCTGTTCCTTGTTCTGCTCAGGGAAGAATTCCATTTTAAACCTGCAAACAATATTTTCAACTCAACAGCAGTTTGGGGTGTGTTGGACTCCCTCCCACCTGTGTCTTAGTACACAAACAATATCAAGATCCTTCAGTTCCTGTTACTCCCCTAGTTATGACCGTGCTCTCTGCCGTCTGTTCGCCTAATTGTATGTTCCAATCTGCCATTGCACTTTCCAAAACTACAGTTTGGAACATTTGAATGTTTTCTCAACCCCCTTATCAATTAAAATGCAAACACTGATAATCAATATTGAATCCACTGAGTATTTCACTGTAGACTTCTGGAGATGCCAACTGTCTAGACTGGACATTTTCAAAAATATAATAATTTTAGAAACTTGCTCTAAAAATATAATAATTTTAGAAACTTGCTCTAAAAATGATTGTAGTCCTTGACTTACAATCATTCATTTAGTGATTATTTGAATTTATAAGGGCAATGAAGAAAAAGTGACTTAACACTGGTTCTCACACTTATGACCATCACAACATCCCCATTGTCACATAATCAAAATTTGGGTGCTTGCTAACCAGCATGTATTTATGATGATTACAGCATCCCAAGGTAATGTGATCACCATTTGCAACCTTCCCAGCCAGTTTCCCATGAGCAAAGTAAATGGGGGAACTCAGATTTGCTTAATGACTGCAAGATTCACTTAACAATTGCAGTGATCTGCTTAGCAAGCATAGCAAAAACTGAGTTATAAATTCAGGCATGACACACTTAACAACTGCCTTGCTTAGCAATTAAAATTCCAGTCTCAATTGTGGTCGTAAGTCGAGGACTACCTGTATAGAATTCAAGGACCAAAATATTATTATTAACAACAAGGTTAGCTTTTAAAGATGTCTCAGTGGCCTCTCTCTTCCCAATTGCTTCTTGTTACTCATATGTATAAGAATAAGATTTTAGGAAAAGCAAAGTTTAATGAAAAAGGACAAAAGACCCAATTAAGATCCTAAAAATGATTGTGAACGTCCAGGTTCCCCATGCACCAAATCTATATGTAGATAAAAAGAGTCTGTTTAATATTTATTTCTACACATTGCAATGGCTCAGCTTTACCCGCACAACTAAAATATGAATTCCATGTTTTTATGTGTCTATGACACGATTCTTCCATCAACACAAATCTAGCCCTCATTTAAAAAAAAAATGTAATAAAACAAGTATGTGTAGTTCTCAAATTATTACAGTCATAAGTCATAAGCTGTGACAGTCATTAAGCAGATCATTACATGACCATGTCCGCTTTTAAGACCTCCCCCCCCAGGGGTCATTAAGAAAATGTAGCAGTTGCAAAAGTGAACGCATTGTTGGCCAGGGACATTTTTTGCCAGCAATGGAAAAAGTCTGGCCACACCCAACAACTTGGCTGTGTTTACACCACCCCCTTAAGCAAGTAATTTACAAACCTAGTAGCACACAACTAGTTTGCAAGAATCAAACCAAACCAGCTAAATAATATCCATTCCATACCTTGACACAGTTCTCCAGGTGTGGATTGCTAGGCAGGATTCACAGCTAATCTGAAAGTGGATTGGGAAACATAGCATGTAAGTCTTCACCATTTTTGTTCTGGTTTTTACAAAATAATAACAGAATAACAGAGTTGGAAGGGACCTTGGTGGACTTCCAAACCAACCCCCTGCTCAAGCAGGAGTCCCTATACCATTTCAGAAAAATGGTTGTTCAATCTCTTGTTTGAAGCCTCCATGATGGAGCAAGCTGTTCCAACTGATTGATTGTTCTAACTGTCAGGAAAGTTCTCCTCCGTTCTAGGTTGGTTCTCTCCTTGATTAATTTCCATCAATTGCTTCTTGTCCTGCCTTTGGGCGCTTTGGAAAATAGGTTTGTTCCCTTTTCCCTGTAACATCCCCTCAAATATTTGAGGATCATGTCACCCCTAGTCCTTCTCTTTGTTAGACTAGACCAGGGGTAGGCAACCTTCGCTCTTTTATGACTCGTGGACTTCAACTCCCAGAATTCCTGAGCCAGCTATAGTGGCTCAGGAATTCTGGGAGTTGAAGTGCACGAGTCATAAAAGAGCCAAGGTTGCCTACCCTTGGACTAGACATACCTAGTTCCCTTAATTGTTCATCATACAGTTTAGCCTTCAGCTCCCTAATCACCTTTGTTGCTGTTCTGTACACTTTTCTAGATCAGGGGTCTTCAAAGTTGGCCCTTTTATGACTTGTGGACTTTAACTCCCAGAATTCCTCAGTCAGGCATGCTGGCTGAGGAATTCTGGAAGTCCACAAGTCATAAAAGGGCCAACTTTGAAGACCCCTGTTCTAGATTCTCAACATTTTTTATATTGTGGTGACCAAAACTAGATGCAATATTCCAAGTGTGGTCCTACCAAGGCAGCAATAACAATCTTTCTATCACTAAAAGTTTAGATGAAAAGTCCTAATTTTTCAGCTTTTCAATTTTCCAGCAGAGGGAAGGAGGGAGTATGAACGAGCATTTTGTAAGCCAGTCTGCTTCTCCTGATTTAGACAAGACAAGAAGAAAAATCAGCCACTCCAAACATTATTCTCTCACGTCTTTCTTTCACACTGGATGCCCCAAGGCCTAACTCAATGTCCTCAGGGCTGCATGGGGATTGAAAATCTTTCACACACTGCTCTGAAAGCTTTGGCCTATTCTGTCATTGTGATCTCTGGAGCCAGAAGATAGCACAGGTCTAAAGGAAAAGCAATCAAAAGATTACTTTTGTTCCTTGGTGGAAAGTGTGTTCCATCTTTAGTTGTACTACTCTCTCTCTTTTTCTTAACTATTATTCAGAAGAAATTTGGTTGAAAGAGAAGAGATACTCCAATTCAGGGACAATTTTTTAAGAGTCTTCAGTCTCCTGGCCTTCTGGGTCTCATGTGTAGAGTCAATGAAACTGAATATTTTTGACCTAGTTTTTTTTAATGATTTGGGGTGTTAACATTGAGAATGGGAACAGTCTTCTTAAAAGCAAACTGCTCCCTTTACTACCTTTAAAACTCATCCATTCCCCCCCAAATGGAGCAAAATCAGCCTACTGAAATTCACAAATAAGGCCGCAAATGTTGGCAGCAAAATTTGGGCTCGTTATGAGCAGTTAAAGATGGGGATATTAGTATTTGCCTCTTCAATGCCCCTCTCTAAAATTCCACTTTTATTTAGGCTGGGATGAGAAAAGAGTAAAAGACAAAGGTAAAGTTTTCCCTGTCCAGTTATGTCTGACTCTATGGCATGGTGTTCATCTCTGTTTCTTGGAAGAGGGAACCAGAACTGTCCAAAGACAATTTCCATGGTCATGTGACCTGGGGGCCATAAAATGCCCAGATCTTCAAGCTAAACACTACTAACATAATAGCAATAGCAATAGCACTGTTCCATAGTGCTTTACAGTCCTTTCAAGGGGTTTACAGAGTCAGCATATTGCCCCCAACAATCTGAGTCCTTATTTTACCGACCCCGGAAGGATGGAAGGAAGGATGAGTCAACCTTGAGTTGGTGAGAATCAAACTGCTGGCAGTGAGCAGAATTAATCTGCAATACTGTATTCTAACCACTGCGCCACCATGGCTGTATAACATATAGAACTGTAGCAAGGAGGAACTTTGAGGGGTGAAACAGTGACTGGCAGTCTGAGAGCCCTGGTGAATATCCTCCCCTGGCCTGTGATTTCATTCCACAACCAATAACATCTGATGAGTTTTCTGCAATAGCATCTGCCAATAGCACCTGACAACTCCAGGCATAGAAGGTGAGAAGTAATATCCCCATTTTCAGCTCCTCATTATTTAAAAATAGGCACTTTCTGGAAGCTGTGAGATTATTAGCCTCTACTGTAGTTCATCGTACTTTTGATTCTTGCTTGCCTAAGGCTGTGCTGGTGCAGGTTATGTATACAATCGGGTGGGATTTCTTTGAGGATTCAAAAGCATTTTGAGATTTAGAGCCCAAATATTTGATTTTCCCACTCCTACAAAACAAAATATTGTTTTTATTTGTTTGTTTTCAGGGGCAGCATCACATATAAAAAGTTAAAAGCTTCCTCAGACTAATTCATGGACAATGCATAGCATACAATGAACACCAATCTAAAGCTTGGAAAAATTACCTGGAAGGCATGGAGAATAGGATCTATGACAATTTGCCATGACCAATTCACCATGGCCAACTTATCATGGCCAACTCACCATGACCAACTCGCCATGGCCATCTGGCCACATCAAGCTCGCTGTGGGACAACTCGCCATGGCCAACTTGCCTCAGGACAACTCGTTGCAGGACAAAAGTTACACTAATATCAAAGAAATTATGGGAAAGAATCATTAAATAAATTGTGCAAAAGGAAGGACAGAATGAAATGTAAATGGTAAAAATTAAAAATAAATTTTAATTTATTTTAAATAATTAAACAGAATAGTTAAATTATTCTGCAGTGAGTTGTCCCACAGCAAGTTGGGCATGGCGAGTTGTCCCATGGTGAGTTGGCCATTGTGAGTTGGCTGTGGCAAGTTGTCCCATTCCCTGGAGGTAAAAGACCCCAAATTTATTTCTTGGCATTTCTAGGATAGAATATTAATAATAACAAAGTTGGAAGGGACCTTGGAGGTCATCTAGTCCAACCCCCTGCTCAGGCAGGAAACCCTATACCATTTCAGACAAATGGCTGTCCAGTCTCTTCTTAAAAACTTCCAGTGTTGGATCATTCACTGCTTCTGGAGGCAGGTTGTTCCACTGGTTAATTGTTCTGACTGTCAGGAAATTTCTCCTTAGTTCTAGGTTGCTTCTCTCCTAGATTAGTTACCATCCATTGCTTCTTGTCCTGCCTTCAGGCACTTTGGAAAGTAGCTTGACTCCCTCTTCTTTGTGGCAGCCCCTGAGATATTGGAACACTGCTATCATGTCACCCCTCACCCTTCTCTTCATTAAACTACACATACCCAATTCCAGCAACCATTCCTTATATGTTTTAGCCTCCAGTCCCCTAATCATCTTTGTTTGCTCTTCTCTGTACTCTTTCTAGAGTCTCAACATTTTTTTTACATCGTGGTGACCAAAACTGGATGCAGTATTCCAAGTGTGGCCTTACCAAGGCATTGTAAAGTGGTATTAATACTTCATGTGACCTTGATTCTATCCCTCTGTTAATGCAGCCTAGCACTGTGTTGGGTTTTTTGACAGCTGCAGCACACTGCTGGCTCATATTGAAGTGATTGTCCACTAGGACTCCAAGATCCCTCTCACAGTTACTACTATTGAGCAAGGTAGCACCTATACTATACCTGTACATTTGGTTTTTCTTGCCTAAATGTAGAACCTTACTTTTTCACTATTGAATTTCACTTTGTTAGATAGTGGCCAGTGTTCAAGTCTGTCCAGATCCTCCTGTATCTTAAGCCTATCTTCTGGAGTATTGGCTATTCCTGCCAGCTTGGTGTCATCTGCAGATTGGATGAGTTGTAGATGATTGTTTTTTTAAAAAAATATCTCTGAAAATCTCTCCTGATCCATGTAGATGAAAGGTGGGTCATCACTTATTATCTATTTATTTTAATCTCTAAATCTCATCACTCACATCCAGCATAATCAATAGAGGTAGTCCTTGAGTTGTGACTGTAATGGAGCTTTTCCATTATGGTCATAAGTCAAAATAATCATTAATTGGGTCGGTCATGTGACTGACCCAATTTATGGTTTGTTTGGGGTTTTTTGCAGACATTAAGCAAATGCACTGTTTGTAAAGTCAACATTGTAGCTGTTAAGCAAATACTGCAATCCTTAAGCTTACTAAGTGAAATGCTATCTTGGGGGCAAAACTGCTATACAACACAGTCACATAGCTGTGGCATGCTGCAAACAGCTGTAAATATGGCTGGGTTGCCAAGGACCCAAAGTGTGGTCATGTGATCTAGAGGGGCATCCATTGGAGCTTTGGATCTGTAACTCATAACTCCTTTTTTACACGTAGATCGTAACTTCAAATGGTTGCTGAACAACCAGCTGTAAGTGAAGGACTACCTAGAGTTAAAAATGAATGGATCTGGAATCCAATAATATCTAGGAAGCTATTCAGTATAGAACAGAGTTAAACTACATGGAACTCATTACAAGAGTTTAAAGTCTTTTATATCTATCAAAGAATGTAAGAAAACCCAAGGTGCATAGAATCCTACATTTTGTGATAAGCAGGAGTCAGTCAGATAGATCTGGGAAGCTTACAAAAAGGATAAGACAGAAGTAGCTGTTAGTAGCTTAATCGTCTATATAGCTATCCTGTTCTCTTTTAAAATGAGCTATTGTATACATCTATGAATTCTGTTTTTTAGTTTAAAATCAAATCAAAGAGATACTTTCTTCATAAAATGTGGTTTAATCTCAGAAAGATCATCACTTTTAAGGCTCTCTCATCTTTATTCAGTCTACTTCTCCACTTTTGACTGGCTCAAGAAGCTCAAGAACACAGAGAACTTAACTTTAATATGGAAATGATGTCAACTGAACAGTAACTTACAGAGGCAATTCAATTGCTGGGAAATATGAATTGTAATATCCCTCAGCCGAAAACGACACCATGGAGGAAAGAAAAATGTCCACCACAATAATCAATTGGTGGATGAAGTTTTACACGATTTCATTACCAAGTGCTTTGCCTGAGAGGCAATTTACAAAGGTGGAATAAATCAATTATGATTAAACAACAGACACTTTTAATCATACTAACCATTGCCTTGTAGGAAAAAAAATACAGTGTGCAATTTTAAACAGTGCCATTCCAGAGGCACACTTTCAAAATTGTGCCATCAGAAAACTCAGGAAGAAATGGCAAAGTGGAAACAGCTCCAGTGAGAGCAGAACTAGTGACTACAAGAGACTAAAGATTTGGCAAATGGATTGGATCATTGGGATTCCTCTCTGGACAAGGAGAGGACTTGGGATCACCCACATGTATTACAGACATTTGTTTCCTGAAAGGAGATTATAAGACAATAGTCTCTGGTGGGTATATTGCTCTGGGAGATTAGGGATTGCTAACTGTGTCCAAATGAGGTCAACACTTTTATGGACACCAGATTTGCATATTTAACAGAATAACAGAGTTGGAAGGACCCTTGGAGGCCTTCTAGTCCAACGCCCTGCTCAAGCAGGAAACACTATACTATTTCACACAAATTATTGTCCAATCTCTTCTTTACAAATATCCAGTGTTGGGGCCCCCAGAACTTCTGAAGGCAAGTCATTCCACTGATTCTAGCTATCAGGAAATAGCCATTTTATGTTTGGAAGATGTTATGGAAGAGGAACAAGATTTACCAAACAGGATGGAAATTGTTTTGAATGTAGGTTTAAAAATGATGGGCTGCAGGCATGATATAGAAGGAGATGCTACAGTGGATATACAAATGAACCCAGATGATGTCTTAGGTCCCTTCCAACTCTCTTACTGTTACTGTTAACAAAACAAAAGGGTGACCTTCTATTGGATTTACAAAGCTGACCTGTTAAAGTTTTGAGGATGAAAAAGTGAGAAGAAATGAAGTTCTAGGGCATTATTTGAGGGGATTAAAAGCAAAGGGAAGAAATATAAAAAGATCAAAATTGTTAAAAAGAAGGAATATAAACTTAGTTTATTTGATTAAGGTTTAAATATATATTATACTCTCTCTCTCTCTTAAATATATATATATATATATATATATATATATATATATATATATATATATATATATATATATATATATATATGTGTGTGTGTGTGTGTGTGTGTGTGTGTGTGTGTGTGTGTGTGTGTGTGTGTGTGTGTGTGTGTTTTCTGAGGTTTTCGCGGGTGTTTGTATGTGGATCTTTGGTTATTCGGGTTTTTCCCCGCGTAGAACTAAAGGTGTAGGCGCAACGTTTCGACGGAATCCCATCCGTCATCATCAGGCTGGTGGCTTTAGCTTCCTTCTTCTGGGAGAAGCATGTGGCTGTTTGTTCCTCTTTTTTAAACTGCCAGAGGGGGTGTGTTCTGTGGGTGGAGGTGTGCTCTGATTGGGTGGGGGACCAAGTGTGTTCTGATTGGGTGGGAGTGTGTTTTGAATGGTGGGTGTGTTCTGATTGGGTGGGGGTGTGTTCTGAGTGGATGGGCTGGTCTCAGCTGCCAGCTCCAGACCTGAGCTGGTGAGTTGTGCTGCTTTTGTTCGGCTTCGTGTTTGTGGTGGTGCCATGTTTTTATAGTGGGTGTCAGTTTGCTTATTGTGTGGTTTGGAGGGGTTTAAAGTGGCTGATGTTGCAGCTGTAGTTAGGTTTCTGTTTTGTGGTTGTGCCTCGTTATCATTGTGGGTTCGGATTTGCTTTTTGAATGGTTGTGTGGTGGTGATGTCATGTGATGTTATCATGAGTTTGGGTCTGGTATCATTCTTGGTGGTTGGGCCTCATCTGTCAATCAAGGCGGGTTTCCAAATGGCTGGTAGGCGAGAGGTATCATCTTGTTTGTTCATGCTGTGGGGGCGTTTTTCTATCTCAATGGCTTCTCTGATTATTCTGTTGTTAAAATGTTCAATTTTGGCGATAGTTTTGGTTTTTTTTTTAAATCAATTTCATGAAATTGATTTTTAAAAAAAAAAATCAATTTCATGAAATTGATTTAAAAACCTCTGGCAGTTTAAAAAAGAGGAACAAACAGCCACATGCTTCTCCCAGAAGAAGGAAGCTAAAGCCACCAGCCTGATGATGACGGATGGGATTCCGTCGAAACGTTGCACCTACACCTTTAGTTCTACGCGGGGAAAAACCCGAATAACCAAAGATCCATATATATATATATATATATATATATATATATATATATATATATATATATATATATAGTAAAGGTAAAGGTTCCCCCGCACATGCATATATATAATACATATATATAATACATATATATAATACATATATATATAAAATACATATATAAACCTCACTGCAGTGTTAGAAGTGGCTAAATATAGCAAAAATCAGTTCAATATGCATTTGTCCAAATAAGCAGATTGCAGTGATTATCATGGAATCAGATGACCAAAGATATATTATCAGTCTGTCTGTTTATCTGTCTGTCTATCTCTTATCCATATTCCCAAAGGCTAATCAAGCAGCAGTAATGAGTGATATCAGATAGACATTTGGGTCTATTTGCTGACAATTACCAAATGCTGTGAAACAAGTATGAGATGGCTTTCTCCACCAAAGATTTCCCCTTAGACCTGGCCAGCAATTGCTGAAAGTGCTACATAAATCTTTGCTGTAATCTAGCAAAATCTATTCTAGGAAAACACATTCTCTTCATGGATTCTGTTCCAGATTTCATGAGAGGGAAATGTTCAAGTATTGGTCTTAATTGGAAAATGCTTCCCCCATTCTAATCCTTAACAGAAAGTTAGATCTCACAAATTAGAATTCAAAAAATGAAACTTCTCTCTTTCTGTCTTTCAACCACTGCAAGGGAAGGTAGAAGTCAAAATGAATACATCTGACATCCTTGTCCTGAAAAACAGACAGAAACACCAACTTGAGAAAGCAAATAAGCTATGCAGAAATAACTTTCTTTCTTTCCTTATTCTCTCTTTTCCTCACCATAAATATCTGCAAAATCACATCCTAGTCCCAATTTTCAGGGGGAAAAAATGCTTACCAAAGAAGGACGTGAGAAAAATCATCTCTATGATCCACGGGGTGAACAGTTGTGGCTGGTTAAACTGTCCAAAAAGAACCAGGATTCCGGCAATGCCTTGCAAAGATGGAATAAAATGATGCAAACTTAATTTTTTTAAAAAAATGTGGAGACGCTTGCTTCTTTTCATCCTTTCCTTTTTCAAGAAGTAACTGAAAACCCTTAAAGGGCCAACATCCCATATCTGATTTCACAGCCATTCCTGAGTAGCTTAGCCCACTAAGCATCCCGAATTTGATCCTGCCAGCAAGAAAGCAGTAACAGTGTAGTAAAGCAAGAACAGTAATTACTTGGTGGTAGTGGAGGCGACGGAAGCAGCAGCAGCAACTAATTGTAAATCAATTCTACAGAGTCTAAAGTGTATAATGCTGAGCACAGTAAGCAAAGATGCTGACTAGCTAAGTTGCTGCATTTCTGGATTGAAAATGGAAAATGTTGATCATTAATAACGAGGCAAGTGCCCGAAGTTAAACAGGTACCCTCCCCAGTAAGTCAACTATTTTGCTTGCTTTCAAATGCCCTGTGGCAAAGGTGGTAAAAAGACGAAGGAAGAGCAAGAAAGTGAGAGATTGTGTACCACCTTCTAATACTTTTCCTCTGCTTTTCAAAGCCAGCTATTTGTTCCGTAACTGCAGGAATTGGAAATAGCTTTAATATATTGTTCTCTCTTCAACACCCTAGTGGTTGCAAATCTCTCTGTATATATTTATTTCAAAGCAAAACTTTCCAAAATTCTTCCCCAAACTATTCTAAATCCAAAACTATAGGCTTTCCACCTTGTTCCCCAATCCATATTTGAAGCTACCTTAAGTCATTTTTAGCTGCTCCAGGAAACGAGTGGTCTCTTCGTCTTGAGAAGGTGATGAGTCAATTTCAAGATATTCAAAATCTTCTCTTTTGCTGAAGGGGATGTGTTAGGTGATTGTGGAAAGAGGATTTAGCTCAGCATCTACTGGCTTCTTCAAGATGGTATAGACATAGATAATCACTGGGCATTCTCCTGCAAGGCTGTTATTGTTTTGCAGAGCTGCAAAGTCAAGACTTTCAACCCAACTCGCCTCTCCTACACTGCCAGAAACTTGAAGATCAAGTGTCCTATGGACACTGCAAGAACTGTATTTGAGCAGCCAGATCACCTACTGAAACATCACTTTCTGAAACCACCAAACAACCAGCCACATTGAAAACAAGTCCCAGTGCAATCAGGTAGGACATTTGCCCATTTTAAAATGTATGGGAGAAACCTGGTGTTTTAAGAGTGGACCTGACAGAGGCACTAAGATGATGAAAAAAACAGAGCAGAACAAGAAGCAATGGATAGAAATTAATCATGGAGAGAACCATCCTAGAACCAAGGAGAGCTTTCCTGACAGTGAGAACAATTAATCAGTGGAATGACTAAGTCGTGGGTGCTCCATCAATGGATGTTTTTAACAAGAGATTGGACAACCATTTGCCTGTATATAGGGTCTCCTGCTTCAAAAGGGGTTGGAGTAGAAGACCTGCAAGGTCCCTTCCAATTCTGTTACTCTGTTAAGAGAGGTGATCACTTGATAAATCAGCCAGCCAGCCAGCTGAAAGATGGATTAGGAGAGCTGCATGGCCAGACTTGCTGAATAGCTAATTGGTGAGTTTGGGTGTGGTTAAGTGGAGAGCCACTTTTCCTGCTTTATTTTGCAGGGGATGTTGTGATAACCACTTATCAAAACAAGTCACCTTCTTGAGCTCCCTCCTTGTCTGGGCTTAGAATCTAAGCAAAGTCAGACCAGTGACGGATGCTTAGATGTTTTGCTCATGACTGCATTATTGCTATTATAATTATTATAGATTTAGATATTAAAGAGATCGATATTTGCCATTACTATTATTGCAAGTGTAAGAAACTGTCTTTAGAGCTTTCCAAATGCTATTTAAATGACACATGAATCTGGACTTCACTTAATTGTCAGATAATCTACAAGTAACAAAGGATGGGTTTATACACTCCACTTGTCATGGCTGTTTTAACCACACAGGTAGCCCTTGGTTACTAACTTGGTTTAGTGACTGTTCGAAGTTACAACAGTGTAAGAACAATAGTTTTGTAACTAATCCTTGCTTTTATGACCATTGTAGGTCTTGTGATCACATGATCACCATTCAAGTGCTCCACAACTGGCTTGCGGCAAGCAGAGTTAAATAGATAAGCTGGAAGTAAAATTGTAAGGTTAGTTGAGAAATTTCACATTAGGCATCCTCAATGGTCCCATTAAGAAATGTAGCAGTAATTGGGTTACAGTATATGTAATAATGTGTATTTATGTTTGTTGCTGTTCCAGGTCTACCCTTCTTCTGGGGGGGGGTCAGCATGTCAAGACTGGTTCACCCTTTCACCTACATTTTCTCCCTTACTCACAGCTTAACAAAAAATGGGAAAAGATTGTGGAATGGAATGCAAAGGTGGGAGGGATAATGTCTAGCAGTGGCGTAGCGTGGGTTGTCAGCACCCGGGGCAAGGCAAGTAATTTGCGCCCCCTAACCTGTGGATTTTAGCATTCGAGTCTCTTCCACTAGCTCAGGAATTCTGGGAGTTGAAGTCCATGAGTCATAAAAGAGCCAAGGTTGCCTACCCCTGAGTTAGGTTCAAGGCAAAAAAGGGTCTCTGGAGAAGAGGGAAAATGCTAGTTTAAAACTGAAACAAGGCAACTTTAAGGTGCCTCAGCTGTAATTTAGGATGAGACAAAGAGAGGACATGGCGTTGAAAATGGTTAATGGGGCATGTTTGTTCCACTCTTAGTGGACGTCAGGATAAACCCCACAAGAGAATGACCTTACAACAGATGTGAATAGGCTTGGACTACCGTACGTTTGTAGATTGAGTGCATACATCACATGGAGCGATGATGGGCTTCATCAAGATTTATGATCCCACAATTGGCTAGTTTTCTCCATCTTGTCCTAAACCCTGGATACCAACCACGGTTTATGGCTTAGCATGTGGCGTGGGGTTGACCCAACATGTTAGGCGACAAACAATGACTTCCAACTTACAATGCCTCAGCTTCCCAAGGTTATTCCAAAGCCGGAAAAGCCAACCAACCCACCCTGCAGCTTTGCCTGCTTAGGCTGTACCCCAGGAATTCATACTTGTTGCGGCGCCCGACCTATTTTCTGCCCAGACGCTGCTTATCCAAGCCAAGCCGCCTCCTTCTCTTTGGCACCTCGCCCCAAAGATTTGCCGGCCTGGCTGGAAACTCTCGCTGCTGGCGACGTGTGTCGGGGGGGGCGGTCCCGATCACCTCCTGCAGGGGGAACCGAGTGGCCGCAGAGAGTCAATACGGCAGGAGGAGGAGGAGGAGGAGCAGCAGCAGCAGGCAGCCGCAGGTGCGGCAGCTGCAGTTGTTACCTTTACCTCCGGGAAAGGAGGAGACGGGGGCGGGAGCTGGGTCGGGGGGGGTTGGCTTGCAGGTTGAGAGCCAAGCGGAGGAGAGCCGCGGCGGGAGAAAGAGAGGGAGGCAAGACACCGCCAAGCCTCCCCACCCCCACCCGAGAAAGGAGGCGATCCGCAGCCGTGAGAGGACGGGATCCCGCTCTGGCTGGGCGCAGCGAATGCGGTTGCTTTCTACGCTCCGCCCGCTCGCTCGCTCGCTCACTCACTCGCTCCTCCGACCCTCGGCGAAGCGGAATCGTCCCCCTCCGGCGAGCTTAATGGGCGCCCCCCCAGATGTTGTGCCCGGTGCGGCCGGCCCCCCCTGCACCCCCCACGCTACGCCACTGATGTCTAGGCAACCGAAATATCTTTGGAAGTTTGCAAGAACACTGAGTGTGGCTAATTGTTTTCTCACAAGAAAATGAACAGAACTGATTGGTGAACGTATTGGGCTATGGGTGGATTGGAGGAAAATGAGAAAATAACGCTGCCAGTGTTTGCGCGGGAAATCAGAGCTATTTTTGCTTCTTCTGTGCCAATGTAGATTCTCAGCAAAGTATTATACTCTTGGTAAAATCACGTCCCAGGAGTTTCTTTTCCTGGAAATGCCAACTGGACAGTTGACAACAGTTTTGCTTAACAACCAAAAGAGAAGTGAGGTTGTAACCCATTGCAGTCATGTGATTTTTTTGCTTAGTAATTACAATCCGTAGCAAGAGAGACGCTGGTCCCTTTAAGCAAAAACTACTTAAATAAGCCACAGTTGCCCTATTCGCAAAATCCCTATAAGCCATAAGCCATGGATTATAAAACCTAAAGTCTGGCTTTACACAATATGCTAAGCCAAGCAAACCATATTCTGGCAAGCGAACTAAAGTCTGTGACTGGGACTGTCTATCTCTTCCTACAAAAGCAATCCAACTCATTTCAATAGGACTTGCTTCAGATTAGGCAAGGTTTCACTTGCAATTTTAGGCAGCACAAAATATTTCCTTAGTAAGCTGAATCATAACAATCAAGAACTGCCAAACAAGCTAACAGTAAACAGCCCAACCAAAGACTTTCCCAGTGCACTCCCATCAACACTGACAGGGCAAGCCACTAAAACAGACATGTCAAACACAAGGCCCGGGGGCCAGATCCGGCCCGCGAAGTGGTTTCATGAGGCCCGCAAAGCCATCCTGGAAACAGTGAGGGAACGGCCCCCACTGCCTTGGCCCTGGCCCAGAGACCCTCCTTCTGCCAGAGACCCTCAGATCTGTCCCACTCCTGCCCGGGCCCCCATAGGCACCCTTGATGCGAACCATGTAGAGCTGGCCACGCCCACCCAGTAGGCCATATGCACTCTAGCCACACCCACCCAGTAGGCCACACCCACCCTGGCCACACCCACCCGGCCCCCTGAGGGCAACCGCAATGCTGATGCGGCCCTCAATGAAATTGAGTTTGACACCCCTGCACTAAAATATAACCTGAAAGCAAACCCCACTCCTTACTAGCACTGATGCTGTTACCTAGATTGGGTAATGAAACATCTGTAAGAAAACAACTGAGGACCCCTCATTTTAGCCCTGAACTATGAACATTCTCCTTTGTTGGAGCCATACTTAGTGAGTTTATGATTAATTTTATCATGTGTTTTGATTTATTTTAACAGATTGAAATGGACTTCCAGGGAATAACTGAACACGCAGAAAGGCAATTATGTCTTCACTGTCTAAACCAGTGTTCCTCCATCTCAACTACTTTAAGAGGTGTGGACTTCAACTCCCAGAATATACCAACCAGTCCTGCTGATTAGGGAATTCTGGGAGTTGAAGTCCATACCTCTTAAGGCAGTGGAAATTGAGAAACACCAGTCTAGCCATATTGGAAAGGGAAAGAAATGGAACTGTAGCAGCAGAACAAGATTCCAGGGGATTTTATTTAAAAGTTTCAAACCTGGCGGAAATGGCAAAGATTTCAGCATATTTGAAAGAACAATCGCAACAGAGATATATTTTGGAATGGAGAAGATGGATTGATTATATTCAGAATAAATATGGGACTAAAAAGTTTCATTTAGCATATGAGTGAGCATTCGCATTATATGATGTATTATTATTTAGTTATTATTATTTAGTTATTTGTTATGTTTAAGAGGAGTTAAAGTGTGATAGAATTTAAAGTGTTTTTATAGTTAGTTTGCATATTTTAGTTTATGTTGGTTAGAGGTAATACCCTGTATTCAGCTCTGGGAAGTCAGGGGGGGAGGGGGAGGGAGGGGAAGTATGTTTAAAATGTATTCTAAAACTTTTTAATAAAAAAAGAAGATTCCAGGGGATTTTACCAAAGGATCCCTTTTTCCTCTGTTTGTTGCAATTGCTTCTCCCGGCTTACAGAAATGCATCTTGAACTCTTCATTGCATCCCTGCATTACTGGCAGAATCCACTGACATCCAAAAGGCTGCATCCTGCCAGTTAATCATACTGTATGCTCCTTTAGACAGAACACGAGCAAATAATCTCTCTCTCTCTTTTTTTTCCCCCAGGAGGCTGAAAAATAAGTACACAAAAGTTCAGGGCTGGCAGAGATGGATGAACCAAATGAATCTGACCCTCAGGTTCCCTCTGGAAGATCCTGCGTTATATTTAGGACTTGACAATATGGTTGGATGCTTTCACTCTGTCCTTTATTAATTTCCACCTTGATGTCGGAGAGCTGGTGCGTGCTGATGGGGCCTGAACTGGCAATGACTAATCAGAGAGAGATATCTTGGGATAGTGACAGATTGCTCAAAGGAAGCACCAACTCAACGGGCGGCCACTGGTCAAAATGACAGCTCTCGTGGAAGAGATCATTACTAAAGAGATTGACAACAAGACACTCAGCACTACAGCAGGCTTATGCAGCTCCCTCACCCGCCTCTCTGCCTGCCAATATGGGGAAGGCTTTACCAGGGTCCAAAAATGTCGATCAGCACTTTTGCATGGAATTTGTAACTATTTTGAAAGCAGTGTGTGAGCATCAGGAAGGAAAGGCTGTTGAAAATTGTTTTAGGTGAGCTAAAGGTAAATTAAGTAAAGGTTTCCCTGATCAGTCGAATCCAACTCTAGGGAGCAGTAACTCATCTCAGTTTCTTAGCCGAGGGAACCAGAGTTATCTGAAGACTCTTCCATGGTTATGTGGCCAGCATGACTACACGCCGAGGCACATGGAGCACTGTTACTCTCCCCCTGAAGTGGTACCTATTTAGCTACTTGCATTTGCATGCTTTTGAACTGCAAGGTAGGCAGGAGCTAGATCAGGGGTAGGCAACCTCGGCTCTTTTATGACTCATGGACTTCAATTCCCAGAATTCCTGAGCCAGCTGGCTCAGGAATTCTGGGAGTTGAAGTCCATGAGTCATAAAAGAGCCGAGGTTGCCTACCCCTGAGCTAGATGAATAGCAGGAGCTCATCCTGTCACACGGTGCTTGGGTCTCGAATCCAGCTACTATCAGCTTTCCAAGTAATAAGCTCAGCATCTTTAATCACTTCCATCTGAGTAAAGCCAATCCCAAATAAACTACACAACTCCCAGACGAAGACTTGAAAATGAATATTTTTTTCTGCATCACCTAAGTACCCAGAGTGTATCAGCAGGCTAGATGTACCTTTGAGTTAGTGGCACACAAACAAACATATGTTGCTTTGCAAAGAACAGAGTCTTCTTAGAACAGAGACTGAAGGGACCTTGACGTCTTCCCATCCAACCTTTGCTCAAGGCAGGAGCCCTATACTATCCCAGTCAAATGGCCATCCAGTCTACTTCCATGATAGAAGTTTCCAGAAAAAAAAAACATTGTGGACAATGGGTTTGCTTAACACCCACAATATTTTCTTAACCAATACTACCTTTGGTGTTCTAAAAAAAATGTTGTAAAATCAGATTGACCACGTGGGTGGCTTGACTTACAACTGTCCTGATATAAGATGGAAATTTCAGGCTCCATTATTCTTAAGTCATTTACTAGCTGTATATAGGCAGACATATACACATCCACGCTAAAGGCTCAGTAGTAACAGAATAATGGAATAGCAGAATAGCAGAATAATAGAGCTAGAAGGGACATTGGAGGTCTTCTAGTCCAACCCTCTGCTCAAGCAGGAGACCCCATACCATTTTAGACAAATGGCTATCCAGTCTCTTCTTAAAAGCCTCCAGTATTGGAGCACCCACAACTTCTGAATGCAAGCTGTTCCACTGGTTGATTGATCTTACTGTCAGGAAATTTCTCCTTAGTTCTAGGTTGCTCCTCTCCTTGATCAGTTTCCATCCATTGTTTCTTGTCCTGCCTTCAGGTGTTTTTGAGAATAGGTTGACCCCCTCTTCTTTGGGGCAGCCCCTCAAATATTGGGACACTGCTATCCTGTCACCCCACTTCTTCTTTTCACTAGACATATCCAATTCCTGCAACCATTTTTCATATGTTTAAACACCACCCCCATCATCTTTGTTGCTCTTTTCTGCACTTTTTCCAGAGTCCAGTTTTAATAGTAGAATGATTTGGAGTAAAATACTGTAGTAGAATGATCTGGAATGGAAAGCTATGAAAGAATAAATATTGCTGTGTGGAAGCTTGATCAGAATTGTCCACTTAAAGAGTGAATATTTGCTACTGTATTTTGTTGCTGTTTTTGCTCATGCCAAGCAATTAAATTAAAAAAAATCCATCCTTGACTTGTAAATAGTTAGTAACACGGTTGTTAAGTGAACCTAGCTTCCCCCATAGCCTTTGCTTGTCAGAAGATTGCAAAAGGGGATCACATGACACCCCCCAGGACACTGCAACTGTCATAAATATGTATGAGTCAATTTTGAATCACATGACCATGGGGATACTGCAATGGTTGTACTGTAACGGTCATAAGTCTTTTTTTTCAATGCCTTTGTAACTTTGAATGGTCACTAAATGAACTGTTGTAAGCTGAGGACTACTGTAGTACCTACTAGTATGGAGTCCCAAGTGAATGAGATGTATCCAGTGGAATAGCCTGCCTCATACTGGGCCTCCATACTAACAGCTTTACAAAAATTCAGTTTGGCGATTGGATATGAAAACAGTTCATTTGAAACTAAACCAGGGGACTTCAAACTTGGCAACTTTAAGACTTGTGGACTTCAACTCCCAGAATTCCTCAGCCAGCCCTCAGAGGTCAGTGCTGGCTGAGGAATTCTGGGAGTTGAAGTCCACAAATCTTAAAGTTGCCAAGTTTGAAGACCCCTGCTGTAAACTGAACTGACTTTTCCTATTGACTGGGCTGGAATTGATGTTCTGAATTACCTGATATCACATTAAACTGATGTCTTTGAATGAAATGGATGTGTCAGTTTGGTTTAAAGCTCCACATTGTTCTGAATCTGACCATTATTTCCAAAGAGAGGTTTTTTTGAAGCTTCAAATCAAGAATTCAAACTGGATACTGAGTGATTCCTACACCCCTTTTCCAGAAATGCCTGTGTACTTGTCAATTGAGAATGTCTGCTTTGCTGGGGAGGGTATTAATGTGACTGTAAATGCATTAACATTTAAGGTAAGCTGAGATAGATAGATAAACTTTATTGTCATTTGTTTACTGTGGGCACAATGGCACACATCAGAAATGAAATTTGGTTGACCGCTCTCAAAGTGAGACACATACATGACACACACCTGAAACATACAATATACAACATATGTATAGACCCACACCCCTACATATACATAACAATAAAATATTAAATACTGTCCAACTTGAATATATAACGGAAGGAGGAAGCCTAAGAGTTCACAAGGTTAATGCTGTATGGAATGAAACTATGGTTGAATCTGGGTGTTCTGCTACGGATGCCACGAAGCCTCCTCCCAGAAGGTAACAAGGAAAACAGGTTGTGAAGAGGGTGTGTAGTGTCCCAAATAATCTTATGGACCCTGCTGAAGCAACGCTTCTGTGCTATGTCCTGGATGGGAGGGAGGGAACTGCAAATGATCTTTTCAGCCATCCTCACCACTCTCTGCACCACCTTCCTGTCTGAAGCAGGGATGCTTCCAAACCAGACTGTTATGCTGTATGACAGGATGCTCTTGATCGTCACCCTGTGGAAAGTGGTCAGGACAGGGGAAGGAAGATGAGCTTTTCTCATGTGACGCAGAAAGTGCAGGCGCTGCTGTGCCCGCTTCACCAGTTTCTCACTGTTGAGCGACCAAGCCAGCCTACTCGTTAGATGCACACCCAGGAATTTGATGCTAGTAACCATCTCCACAGGTGAATCATTAACGCACAGATAAGTGTGGGTGTGCCTGCCTTTTCTGAAATCGACAATGATTTCTTTGGTTTTACCAGTATTTAAAACTAGGCTGTTTTCTTTACACCAGATAATAATAATAATAATAATAATAATAATAATAATAATAATAATAATAATAATAATAATAATAATAATAGTAATAATAATAGTAATAATAATAATAAGTTGGAAGGGACCTTGGAGGTCATCTAGTCCAACCCCCTGCTCAGGCAGGAAACCGTATAACATTTCAGACAAATGGCTGGCCAGTCTCTTCTTAAAAACTTCCAGTGTTGGAGCATTCACCACTTCTGTTCACCAACCCTCAACCTCCTTGTGGTAAGCATCCACATTGTCATCATGAATAAGGCCCACTACTGTTGTGTCATCTACGAACTTTACAATATGGTTGGTGGCAAACCTAGCACTCCAGTCATGGGTCAACAGGGTGAACAGCAGCGGACTTAGGACTCCATTGTTTTTGAGACAGCAGGCAAGCATCCTGAATTCAACTTGCTTTATATTGTTCTTTTTTTAGTTCAATAAACTACCAGCAATAAAATACTGTACTCAGAAGATATTGACAAATACTCAGAGAGAATGAGAGTTCACAGCTTTATTTAATTCCTTCCCTGGGATGCCAGCAACATAAAGATGTATCAGGGTGCCATGCAGAGAAGAAATGGAATACTGCTGCAATAGCACAGTATCTACTATGTGCTTCTACATCCATAGTGCACAGTCATGGAAGGGACATTGGAGGTCTTCTAGTCCAACCCCCTGCTCAAGCAGGAGACCTTATACTATTTCAGACAAATGGCTGTCTCTTTTTAAAAGACTCCAGGGATGGAGTATTTACAACTTCTGAAGGGAAGCCATTCCACTGGTTAATTGTTTTCATTGTCAGGAAATGTCTCCGCGGGAGGCGGGAGGCCACCATAGTCCAGATAGCCGGGTGTGAGTCCCTCCTCCTGAGATGTGGTCCCAGAGCTCAGTTGGGCTTGCTGTTGGTGTATATTTCACCTAGACACGTGGCAGCAGCCCTGCCTGAGCTTCTCGATATCCTCTCAGGGTTGGTGGTTGAGTTCCCCAAACTTATAGTTTTGGGTGACTTCAACCTACCATCCCTGGGGGGATCATCTGAGTTAGCTCGGGAGTTCATGGCTTCCATGACAGCCATGGACCTGAAGCAGGTTATTCTGGGCCCAACTCACGGAGGGGGTCACACGCTCGATCTGGTTTTTCTATCTGGACGGTGGTTAGATGGTCTTGGGGGGGTGTTCCCCAATTAATTTACCCCTGTCATGGACCGATCATCATCTCCTGCGGATGGTCTTCCGTTTTGCCACTCCCTGTCGTGGGGTTGCTGAGCCAACAAGATGGTTCCGCCCTAGGCGCCTTATGGACCCTGAGCGGTTCCAAACGGCGCTTGGGCCCCCACCTGCCTCCTTTGCTCACAGCTCGGTCGATGCCCTGGTGGAAGCCTGGGAAAGGGCAGCCACAGAGGCACTCGACCAAGTTGTACCCATGCGGCCCTTGACCCGACGCAGATCTCAACGGGCCCCATGGTTCTCCATGGAGCTCCGCGAGATGAAGCGTCGGAGACGGGGCCTAGAGAGCTGTTGGAGGTCCAGCCGATCCGAATCCGACCGGTTACGACTAAGGTCGTTTACGAGAACTTATCTCGCAGCATTGAGGGTGGCTAGGTCTAACCACTTTGCCACCCTCATTGCGTCCGCAGAGAATCACCCGGCCGCCCTGTTTAGGGTGACTCGCTCTCTCCTTAATCAGGAGGTGAGGGAGGAACCCTTGCAGGGTCGAGCCGAGGAGTTTAGTCGATTTCTGTCGGACAAAATCGCTCGGATCCGGACCGGTTTGGACTCCGACTGGGCAGAGTCTGTCGAAGAGGATACGGGCGGTCTTGTCGATTTAATCTGGGAAGAGTTCGATCCTGTGACCCCTGAAGAAGTGGACAAGATCATGGGGAAGCTGAGCTCCACCACGTGTTTGTTGGACCCGTGCCCCTCCTGGCTGACTTATGCAGCCCAGGATGGGACACGAGGCTGGCTCCAGGCAGTGATTACTGCTTCTTTGAGTCAGGGTAGTTTTCCCTCCGCCTTTCCCGCGCAGAATGCAGCCGCGCGAGTTGTCTTGGGAGTTTCCCGATACTCCCATGTTACACCTCTGCTCCGCGAGCTGCATTGGCTACCGGTTGCTCTCCGGGTGAGGTTCAAGGTGTTAGTTATGACGTACAAAGCCCTTCATGGCATGGGTCCGGATTACCTACGGCAACACCTGCGACCGGCGTCAACGTCCCTCCGTCCAGTGCGCTCCCACAGAGAGGGCCTCCTCAGGGTGCCGCCGATCAAAGAATGCCGATTGGCGACCCCCAGGGGGAGAGCGTTCTCTGTGGGCGCGCCAGACCTTTGGAACAGCTTACCGGTTGAGCTCCGGACGGCCCCCGACCTTCGCTCCTTCCGGCGCGATCTTAAAACATTCTTTTTCGAAAAAGCTGGCCTGGTCTGACGGGGTGGGGTTGGGTTTTTTAAAATTAGTTTTTAACTTAATATGTATTGATTTTATGGGCATGATGTTTAATTGGTTTTTAATGGTTTTTTAATTTTTGTATCTGATTTTTATTGTGTATTGCCCTGTTCACCGCCCTGAGTCCTTCGGGAGAAGGGCGGTATAGAAATCAAATTATTAAATTAAATTAAATTAAAATTCCAGGTTGCCTCTCTCCTTGGTTAGCCCCTAGTCCTTCTTTTCACTAGTCTAGACATACTCAATTCCTGCATCTGTTCTTATATGTTTTACACTCCAGTCCCTTGATCACCTTTGTTGCTCTTCTCTGCACTCTTTCCAGAGTCTGAACATCTTTTTTTTTTACACTATGGCAACCAAAACTGGATGCAGTATTCCAACTCCAGGTAGGTCATAACTTTACCCGGTCATAAGTCAAGGACTACCTGTGGTCATCCAAGTCAACTTAGCCCACATCAATGCAAGACAACAGTTTGATTTTCTGAATAGAGGAACCTCCTCAAAGCAATTTACTGCTGTCATGTTCCAGATGTTCCAGATCCAACTATTAACTTGAAACAGAAAAGAACCACATATGAATGAAACATGTATACACTTTTGTGTGCAGCTTTTTTTAATTGGTTGCATGGATGAGCCACAGCTTCCATACATAGTATGCAGCCAAACTATTTTGTAACTTGACACATTTTGTGTCTTAAAACAAAATGTTACAGTGTCGGCTTCTATTTGTATGCAGAGCACACACTTTCTATGGCTCTCCATTTTCTGTATTAAGGTGAGGAGCATGGAGACATTGTTTAAAAGATGACTGCAATAAATCTATTTAATGAATGTTTAATGAGGGCTAGTTACCCAAGAATGGGTAGCTTCATTGACAGGCTGATTAAAGGACAATGCAAATACACAAATGTTCATATGCAAATTAGACTGTAAAGATCCAATCACAGTTAAATTGTGTAAAAGTAATTCAAAAGTTCAAAGCCATCAAAAGTTGTAATACATGGAGACAAAGCACCAAGATGGTTGGTCTCTCCCTTTCTTGCCTTCAGTTTTACACATATTTTGTTACATTTCTCCTTAGCTTTGTTTAACATTTGCCCAACAGATTTGTGTCACTTTTTTCTGAAGGATATTTAATTGTCACTGATGTGTAGAGTCATTGCAAAGCTAACTGATTTGTTGCCAACAAAAGAAGGCTTCTCCATGTGTTTATTTATATAATTCATCCAGGATTTTCTTTCTGGGCTGGGCTGAGCTTTCATCAGGCTTAGCATATACTCATTGAAAGCAATGTGATATGGCTTTCCCAAGTTCCTTTGCCTTCAATAGGTCAACTGCTAGCACTAACTAACGTAGATTCAACTTCAAAGCAGGCCATTGGGCTAAGGCATGTGCACTGCACCACATTGGTTGGTTACCACACAGAAACAATTGTGCCACTTCAGTATCTATATCAGGGTTTTTCAGATTAGGCAGCTTTAGGCTGTGTGGACTTCAACTCCCAGAATTCCCCAGCCAGCATGTCACTAAGAGGTTGCCAAGTTGGTAAATGATACAGAATCCATTATGCAATATGGTACACTTCTGTGAAAAGCACCGTTATAGAAATTCATGAACGTAGAACATAGAATAATAGGGTTGGAAATGGTAATGTCACCATCTGTGCTTTTTTCAGGTTATGAATGCACACATAAGAACATCACTCATAAGAAGATCACTCATATCTTTTAAAAAAGTTGTAGAGTTTGTTTGTTACATACCATCCTATAACAGAGTTTTGGATGACTTATGATGGGTAAGTCTAAAAGCACCTGAGATATATATTAGTTAATAACATAACCATCCATTTTATATTGTTCTAATTTGTCAAGAAGGCAGCTATGGTCTACTTTATCAAATACCTTAATAAAGTCTAAGTACATTACATCCCCAGCATTCCCTTAGTCCACTAAGCTAGTCATTATTCCCTTGCTCAGACTTTCCTGAGTATCCATTTTTATTTATAAGTTATTGTGACCATTTCTGCTAACTTTGTAGCTACACTCCTACTTGTATTTCATCCTCTCAAATTGCAGCCAACAGAATCCACTGTAAACGTTCAGTAACTTTCAAGCCAATTAACTGAAGAAAAATAAAAATATAAGAAACATGTAGCTGAGGCAATCACATGCTGCCTTATGGGAGTGTTGGACTGTTCTAATTTTATTTGAGGGGGGATCTTAAAAAATCACATAAGATGGGACAGTCTGCTCTTGCTAGCCCCCAGCCTAATATAGTCCACCCCCATACAGAATTCAAACAGTGAAGATACACTTAAACATTCCATGAAATTTTTATCAAGATGGAAAAGAAAAAAGTTGCTATTTAAAGGACTGCATTGCTGCACTGTTTGGGACTTCCAGCACAGTGGGTTTTTCTAAATGCACCAGGATCAAAAGCTGAAGTTGCACCAGATAAATATTTCATTTCCCTCTGAAATTTTGCTGTGGAACATTTTAATTTTGGATAGAGAATATAAGCACCCAGTGTATATGCTAATGGGCTTAGGAAGCTAGCTAAATTGGGTGAATCTGGAAACTGAGAAGCAGATATGAATCAAGATATGAGTCAAGAGAGCCATTTTGCTCTAGTTAAAGTACCAAGCTAGAAATCAAGAGATCATGGGTTTAAGTCCCGCCATAGCCATGAACACCTTGGGACCAGTGACTCTTTCTCAACCCAACTATTTCGCAGGAAAATAGGAAGAGGAGGAAGATATATTGGATATGTTTGCTGCCCTGAGTTACTTGTAAAAATAATAAAGGCAGGATATAAATAAAAATAAATAAATATAAAAAATAAAATAATCATTTCAGAAAAATGATATCCGAAAACACTGATGAAATATTTGACATTGTATAAAGCATTAACTGTGATGGAATATATAAAAAGTAGTCCTTAACTTTTTTATTTTAATTTTTTTTATTTTAATTCCATTTATATCCCACCCTTCTCCGAAGACTCAGGCTTACAAGCTTAGCAGTAGCCATTCTATGTATATGCCTGCTTATTAGGGCTTTCACACACACCCCAAGCGGCATTATTACAAAGTCAGCTTAATTGCCCCCAACAATCTGGGTCCTCATTTTACCTACCTCGGAAGGATGGAAGGCTGAGTCAACCTTCAGCCTGGTGGGACTCGAACCTGCACTAATTGCAGGCAGCTGGTGTTACTTAAGGAGGCATTAGCCCACTGCTCCACCAAGGCTCTTATGTCCGGTTTCCTAATAATCTTTTGAAATTATGACAACCCTCCCTCCCCCCAATTTTTTTCCCCAGTGTTCCAGTTCCAAGTTCCAATGGGCACCTCTTCATGATCATGTTACTGCATTTTGGACACTTGACAAGTGGCCTGCATTTATGGCCATTTGCAGTATACCAAAATCACAATTTACAAGATTTTTGCTGAAAACTGTACTTGCACTTCTGGTTTTAGGCAAAAGTGTCCCATAGTGAACAATGGGTTCACTTAATAACTGCAGCATTCACTTAATGATAAGATGAGATGAGATGAGATGAGATGAGATGAGGTGAGATGTGGTGAGATGTGGTGAGGTGAGGTGAGGTGAGGTGTGGTGAGGTGAGATGTGGTGAGGTAAGATAAAATAAGATAAGCTTTATTGTCATTTTTTTTACTGTGGGCACAATGGCACACATCAAAAATGAAATTTAGTTGCCCGCTCTGAAAGTGAAACACATACATGACACACACCTAAACATACTATATGCAACATATGTATAGACCCACACCCCTACATATACATAACAATAAAATATTAAATACTGTCCATCTTGAATATATAATGGAAGGAGGAAACTTGAGAGGAAGCTTGATGGCTGCACAAAAGACCATAAATCAGGTTGGTCATCTGGTGACCCATCAAGACTTATGACTGTACTGGACAAGCTCCATTATGGTCATAAGTCAAGGACTACATGTTTATAGGTGGATTTCCAGGAGGAGGGAGAATTCCAGAGGAATATGAGGCAATTCAGCCTGGATACTTCCTGTGAGAGAAAGAGGGTAAAGACAGCCCCTCCCTAACAGTTTCCAGAGTATATTATAGATGCAGATCTTTAAGGCTTTATAAAACAGTATTTTACTGAGTCTTCAGTCTGGCAAGATTTTGTCAATAGGTGTGAAAACAATAATGAACTCGCTTGGAAGAATCGCCATGTGTCATTCTTGGTTTGGGGCCTGACAATAACTATGGCCAGATTGTATGAAAATGTTCAAGAAGAGGGGGTCACATTATTCACCAAAGCACCAGAGGGCAGGACAAGAAACAATGGTTAGAAACTGATCAAAGAGAGAAGCAACCTGGAATTAAGGAGAAACTTCCTGACAATGAGGACAATTAACCAGTGGAACAGCTTGCCTCTGGAAATCGTGGGTGCTCCATCACTGGAGATTTTTAAGAAGAGGCTTAGCTAGACAGTCACTTGTCTAAGATGGTATAGGTTCTCCTGCTTGAGCAGGGGGCTGGACCTCCAAAGTCCCTTCCAGCTCCTATTCTGTTCTGTTAGAGTCACCCAAGGGCAGCAGGGAGTAGCCTCTTTACAGATACACTTACAGCCATTAATTGGGTTCATTAGCAAAAGGTGGGGAAAAGGACAGCAAAATAAGGTCAAAAGGTGTCTGGGCACAGAATCAAATCAACGGCAGGCAGCAGTTTCCTGTTAGCCTTGTAATTATTGCACCATTCCTGGGAACAATGCCCTGAACTGTTACAGTTTATATATGTTTATAAAGTACCACTTTTAAAGCCTTGGTAAGACCATACTTGGAATACTGCATTCAGTTCTGGTTACCATATTATAAAAAAAGATGTTGAAACTTTGGAAAGAGTTCAGAAAAGACCAACAAAGATGATTAGGGGGATGGAGGCTAAAACGTACGAAGAACGGTTGCAGGAATTGAGTATGGCTAGAGAAAAGAAGGACTAGTGGTAACATGATAGCAGTCTTCCAATATTTCAGGAGCAGTCACAAATAAGAGGTGGGGTCAGCTTATTTTCCAAAGCACCTGAAGGCAGGACAAGAAACAATGGATGGAAACTAATCAAGGGGAAAAAAAGCAACCTAGAACTAAGGAAAAAGTTTTTTATCAGTGAGAACAATTAACCAGTGGAATGGCATGCTTTCAGAAACTATGTGTGCTCCAGAAATGGAGGCTTTTAAGAAGAGACTAGACAGCCATTTGTCTGGAATGCTATAGGGTCTCTTGTTTTAGCAGGGGGCTGGACTAGAAGACCTTCAAGGTCCCTCCCAACTCTGTTATTCTGATATATTGCAAAAAAAGGGGGCAATCTTACCTCAAGATTATTTCAAGGCGTATCTCGTAACCTTACATTCCCATGTAAGAAGCAAGTTAGAATGGTCAAAACAATGGCAAGTGAAGAAGAATTTATTTGAAAATTCAGATGAAAAAGATCATCCTGGAAAAGTCTATCAGCGTGGTCACTCAGCCTGGACACAAGCGTGTTGGCACATAATTTAAGCGGTCAATGAAAAGGAAATCAGAAGTGTAAAAGGAAAGCTATTAGGGACAGTGATTGATGCTAGGAACACAGAGAACTTTAGTTGCAGCTGTTTAGTTTGCATTATTTACAAGCAAGGCATTAAAGGTTGTGTGTGTGTGTGTGTGAGTGTGTGTGTTTTATGCCTGTGGTTGGCTCATGCATTTTGGTTACTTCTCTGTGCAATTTCCTTGGAACAAGAATGTGATTGATGTTTTTATGTACATTATAAAAGGAAATCTCAAGCTACTACTTGGCAAAAAAATCTACATTTCCTCTTCTTATTTTTTTTCTGAAATGGATTAGCAGATCAGCTATTTTGGGGTCGGCTGATGGGTGGTATCTCATAGGAGCCAAGAAATGTTACAGTTCAGCAGAAGAAGTGGCTGGAGAAGGAGGGATCTGCTTGGAGGGATCTGCTTTCTCCTTCTGTCTTGAAACTAGTACCAAGGATGAAGTGGGGGCTGGTTCTCCTGGGCAGACACATCACAGTAATGGTAATGTAGTCAGGTCCAAAAGTGCTTTTCAAAAGGAAACTGGACTTTCTTGGTTTTTTTTTTCTTTTTCTTTGAAGAAGAAGAAAAGCTTCTTGGATGAGAAGTGAAATTTCTTCAAAAACAAACAAGAAAGTCCAGTTGCCTTTTGAAAAGCACCTTTGGGACAACCATGACCTGGATGATTGAGAATCTCCATGGACATAATGAAATCAGGGTATAGACTGAGTTACATATGAGAAGCCATTGGCTATACTAGTGAATGACCTCTGAGACTCAGGATGGCAGTGGTGAGTCCATTCTGACCATCTTATATCTCTCGGCAACTTTTAATACTAGTCAATCTTATGGGGTAGTCCATGAGTCCCCAACCTTGGCAACTTTAAGACCTGTGGACTTCAACTCCCAGAATCCTCCAGCCACCTCCCCCTAAAGTTGGCTAGCAGAGTAAAACCCACAGGGACTCCTTTACCTTATCATCCGGGGGCAAAGCTGCCAAACCATATTATGAATATTGGTACTCATTCAAAGCATCAGGTGCATAAGGTAGTAGAACAATATAACTTCATGTTTAAATGACCTGGACAAATTACTAACCATCTCTCAGAACTATGATATAGATAATCATTTCACCTGTTGCAGGCAAACCTGAATTGTATACCATATGGCATGTAAGAAGCTATGAATTCTAAATTAGATAAAGTGTTGGAGAACAGTTTTATAAAGAGAGACAAGAGTAACCATTGTGTTGACTTTACCAAAGAAAGATACTAATTAAATCTGTCTTTCTGTTGTTCTGAGATTAGTAAAAAAAAAAGCTATGGTGCAACAATTCCATCCTACACCAGCACATATGATACTTTTTATGCTATGCAAGGTGTTTATATATTTGCTAAATTGGAGGTCACCCAGTCTTGAACAATCGGTCCCTTCCTAGAAAGATTAAGAAAGCTAGCCAAGTTAAAAATAATACATCTTAATCCAGAATGCAAGCTTTGTTATTATACAGTACAATGTACCATTCATATAATTATAGGCCTCCCTAATTACTCACTGAGCAGAATATGATTAAAAAAATGAGTGGATCAAAGGTAGGGACAATGGCTGAAACAGGCAGTACCTTCTCTGTATGGATCCAAGCAGAAGTTGGGTTGTCGTATGGATTTCTGCATTAAGCATGTGGGTGGATTTGATGGTCTAAATGGCTCTCTTCCAACTCTGTCATTATATGAAAAGCCAAATTGCTTAGATATGATAATTAGCATTAGCAAAAATAATCTAGACAAATACCTTTCAACCTGGGTTTCCACCACAAGTGTGAAATGTATCTCTCAGAATCTATGTGTCACAGTTCCAGTTGAAAAGCCCAACAAAGTAAATCCACCAGAGACATTGCAATCTTTAATGTAAAACTTTATTAGGCATAGCATATCAACACAATAGAAGGAAAGCCAGCTCTGGGAAAAAGATAATTAAAAGAGTGAAATCTCCCCTGCCGTCTCTGACAGACCGGGTCACATTGTCCAACCAGTTTTTGAACAGTTACTATGAGAAGGAACTCTCTGTTTGCCAAAATATCTCTTCAGTGACCTCAACTCTCACACTGATAGGAACCTTTCCAAACCTTTTCCCTTCCCCCCTCACAACTGTGGGAAAGCTAGAAGCAGCATGGCAGTTCAAATGCAAGGGGTCTTCATAGCTTGACTATATCTATCTATCTATCATCTATCTATCTATCTATCTATCTATCTATCTATCTATCTATCTATCTATCTATCTATCTATCTATCTCTATCTATCTATCTATCTATCTATCTATCTATCTATCTATCTATCTATCCATCCATCCATCCATCCATCCATCCATCCATCCATCCTGCTTTTACATGGAGGGAAGTGTGTAGTGGGGTGCCCCAGGGCTCTATTTCTAGGCCCAGTGCTCTTCAACATCTTCATCAATGATTTGGATGAGGGGATAGATGGGGAGCTCATCAAATTTGCAGATGACACCAAGCTGGCAGGAATAGTCAACACTCCAGAAGTTAGGCTTAAGATATAGGAGGACCTGGACAGACTTGAACACTGGCCACTATCTAACAAAATAAAATTCAATGGTGAAAAATGTAAGGCCCTACATTTAGGCAAGAAAAACCAAATGCACGGGTACATTATAGGTGGTATCTTGCTCAATAGTAGTAGTGAGAGGGATCTTGGAGTCCTAATGGACAATCACTTAAATATGAGCCAGCAGTGTGCCACAGCTGCCAAAAAAGCCAATACAGTTCTAGGCTGCATTAACAGAGGGAGAGAATCAAGATCATGTGAAGTGTTAATATCACTTTATAATGCCTTGGTAAGGCCACACTTGGAATACTGCATTTAGTTTTGGTCAGCACGATCTAAAAAAAAGTGTTGAGGAAGAGCACAGACAAGAGCAACAAAGATGATCAGGGGACTGGAGGCTAAAACAAAGAAAAAATGGTTGCTGGAATTGGGTATGTTTAGTTTAATGAAAAAAAGGACTGGGGGGAGGGGGAGAGACATGATAGCAGTGTTACAATATTTAAGGAGCTCACACAAAAAAGAGTGGATCAAGCTATTCTCCAGAGCACCTGAGAGCAGGACAAGAAGCAACAGATGGAAACTAGTCAAGGAGAGAAGCAACCTAGAACTAAGGAGAAACTTCCTGACAGTTAGAACAATTAACCAGTGGAACAATCTGCCTCCAGAAGTTGTGAATGCTCCAACACTGGAAGTTTTTAAGAATAGATTGGACAACCATTTGTTTGAAATGGTATAGGGTTTCCTTCCTGAGCAGGGGGTTGGACTAGATGAACTCCAAGGTCCCTTCCAACTCTCTTATTCTTTTTTTAAATATATTTTATTGATTTTTTACAATAACAATCTTTAGTTTTTAGTAAACAGCTTGTTGTCTGGATTCACATATTTAAAAACAATCAATACTAATTAATGTCTGTAGTTCCATAATCAATATATTAATTAATGATAGATTTCTTTGATCTTCTCTTCTTCCAATAGTGTTCTCCTTTTGTCAACATTAAACAAACATAGTTCTTAATATTTTCAATACATACAAAGTTGGATATAAATGTTTTTCTTGTGTTTGTGCAAATAACAATAACATCTGCATATAACATCTTTTCTGATCAGCTTATATTTCAATTGTATTTATAAAAGTCACCTTATTAAGTCACTATATGTCTATGTCCTGGCAGGGCAAAAACAGCTGTAGGGTGCGGAGCTCTGCAATCCTTCGGCTGTGTTGTTACAGTGCAACACTGGAAGTCCCAACTCTGTTATTCTATTCTCTCCATATCAAATATATTGGCCTCCCATCTTACTACAGGGTAAGACAGAGATCTGTCTTAGAAGACAGGAGACATTTTACCAATCTGTGCTCATCTCTATGTTGGTTGCTCTTGAGGAGGTCATTTGATCTTTTTGTTTCCTGTTTGGCTTTGTCTGTTTTGAATGATATGTAGATATTATTTATGTCTGTGTGCCTGTTGATGGCTGATTTGTCTGAGTACCAGAATTCTAGCCAGCATGGCCATTGATGAGAATTTTGGGGAACTGAAGTGCAATTAATTGGAGCCCCCCTCTTCCTCCCCAGGCTGGCTCATGTAGACCAACTCAAACTCTTTTTGTGGTTTATCAGTGCCCCACAAAGCCTAAATCACCCACATGATTAGCATCTAACTCTAACACAAAGACCCTTTTCAGATTTGGAGACCAGATTTAAATTTTGTTCCTGCCTGAAAAATCTGAATAGTGGTATGTCTGTGGAAATTCTCAGTCATTCAGGTCATGGTTGTCCCAAAGGTGCTTTTTCACAATGCAACTGGACTTCTTTTTTTTCTCTTTGAAGACATTTTGCTTCTCATCCAAGAAGCTTCTTCACCCTGACCGAATGGTGGGGAATGGAAGGATATATACTCCTTGCAGACAACTGGTCATTTGCATTCTTTTATCAAGTCATTAAAACAAACCTGGAGGCTGATATGTGTCATCAGGGTCACCTGAGTAGTGCAAATGGTTGTGGAGCCTTCTTGAAACTTTTGAAAGAGTGGTATGACAATTTATGCTTCTAGGTCAGACATGTCAAACTCACAATGTCATTTGACATCGTGCGATGTATCAGAACTTTTTCCCCATTGCTGGCAATGGGGAGGACACAGTTTCCTTGTGATGCGTCTGGCCTGTGAGCCAGCAGTTTGACACCCCTGTTCTAGGTTATTGTGAGGCAAAACTAATATTTTCAGCCTGTTTGAGAAATTTTATGCTATGGGAAACAAGCTACTGTAGCTGAGAAGCAACACACTGGACCAGCATCACTAGAAGACGTGAGTGGAACAGAGTTTAGAACAATGTTTTCTCAATCGTGGCAACTTTAGAGATATGGACCTCAATACCCAGAATTATCCAGCGGGTGTTCAAACAGGGGCTTAGCTGTCATCTGTCTGGAATAGTTTAAATTTGTTTTTTTATGGGAGGCTGAACTCAAGGACTACAGAGGCCCTTCCATTTCTGCAATTTGAATCCTAATGGCAATAATGAATTCATAAAGTTAAACGGATCTTTCAGAACTAGGATTCTATGTGGACAAAAATGATGGGTGAGAGAAAGTGAAAGTTTCTGCTGAAGCAGTGATTTGGGGAAAATAGTCTTCTGTCAAAGTTCTTATGAACAGGGATATTATTACAGTGTTATTACAATGCTTTTATTTTACTGTGTTCAGAATTCAATTTCACCTTTGCTTCATGCTAGCTGAGGGATCAAACTCTTTTGAGGGATTGTAATTCCAGATTAGAAGAGGGCAGGCTTGTAGTGGGGAGGGTGTGTCTGAAAGTCCTCTATTTCATTTATTTAATAATTTCTTCAATTTATATGGTCAGCCTGGGTGGCTTACAACAAATTTTTAATTGAGGTAAAAACTAGTACAGGTAATCCTTGACTTCTGACTGTAATTGAGCTCGTGATTATGGTTGTAAATTATGCTGGGTCATCACATGACTACACACCTAGCAAATGGGCTCTTTCTTGAACATTATTTGCTTCTTAATCCTGAGAATAACTTTGTTCAATAAGTTTGAGGATGGAAGATTTTATAGATTTAATTATAGATTAAATCTATCTTATCACTTCTGAATATACGTTGCACAAGAAATTGGGGAGGAGGTAACTACTGCACTGGCTCCAAAAGAGACAAGCTCAATCATTTCTTCCTAAAGCATATAGATCATATCAATGTGGACCATTAGCAATATCTGAAGTCAGCATGAATCAGCTCTACTGAAGAGTAAGGTCATTTCAACAATAATGGATAAAACTTTAAACTATTAAATCTAACAAATTCCCTCAAGAAACATTAAGTAAAGGACTGAAGTCTTGAGGAAACTGATTGGAACTCTTTGCAGTGTGGAATTTTTCCAAAACTGTTTCAGCAAATCATCAAAAGTAGGACAAAATAAAATTCTACTTGTGATATTTTTCTTCACTATGTTAGACAATGATACTGTACACTAGTGTTTCTCAATGTTGGCAATTTTAAGATGTGTGGACATCAGCTCCCAGAATTCCCCAGCCCATCATGGTGAAAGCTGGCCAGGGAATTCTGGGAGTTGAAGTCCACAAATCTTAAAGTTGCTAAGGTCGAGAAACACTGGGGATGTAAACCAATTGTAGGTAATATTATATTTGGGTGTAATAATCAGTTGGTCAGTATTTTGGGCTGAAGCTGAATGAAGAAACTGGACAATTGCCTGGACAAATGCTAAAGCTGATTTACTATTGGTATTTTCCAAAGCGTATAAAACAATCAAACACAATTGATTCAGTGTATATTATTAGCAGCCAGTTAAGTTGGTTATTGCAATTATTGGAAAAACAATCACTGTCTGCCTGATGATGTTTAAAAATGTGGGAAATTACTTTGGTTGAAAAGTTTACATCCCACAGAGTACTTTCAATGTGTACACTGTCCCAAATTGAATTCACTTTGATCATCATTTTTAGTTATATTGCATTTGTTAGCTATATTACTACTGATAGATTAGTAATAATAAATTATTAATGAACAATTAATTAGTAATAGTAATACTTTTTCCTTCACAAATGGTACTTTGCAAAGACTGTTAATGTTTCTTTAGTTTGCAGTTGCTTTACCTTTCAGCTTCATATGATTAATTAATGATAACAGCAACGTATAACACAATGAAGTCTGAGCTTTCACTACCTAACTGGCTGAATAAATAAAGTACCGGACTGAGTTTTATTTTAGACTGAAGTGGAAGATAAACATTTTCAACTAAACAGATCTAATTTAGGTGCCGTTGTAAAATTGGATGCAGTCATGTAATGCCTCACTTAACAACTGCATTGCTCAGTGATGAATTTTCTGATTCCAATTGTGGCCATAAGTCAAGGACCACTTGTAATAACATATGCAGAATTACAGCAATTCACTTTGCAGTCTACAAAAGATGGATGGGCTTTTTGTCCAGTTATTATCATTTCCTCTAAAAGCTCCAGAAATTTCAGATTTCCTCCATCCATTTTGCCTTTTTGGATTTTCCCTCAAATGTAACATTTTCTTATACTGATAATATCTGGAACAATAGGCAAAAGTCTTGATTAGAACATAAAGAACAGTTGCTGGAATTGGGTATGTCTAGTTGTAATGTATTGGGCTTTGTTTTACTGAGTGTATCACGTGGGTTTGATTGCTGGAAGGTTGCTTAAGCAGGGAGCTGGCTAACGGCTCCCAGCTCCTCAGACAATCCGTCTCCAGCGCCGCCATTGGCTGCTTCTAGGGCAGCAATAGATTGCTTTAAACCTATTGGCTGCCACCTAGAGGCCAGTGTATAAATAGCTGCATTCGCAGCCCTGTTCCCCAGTTCAGTTCCTGCAAGCAAATAAAGAATGTTCCTGACTGAACGAACTCACTCGCCTCGTCTCTTCTCTCAAGCAACGAACCCAGTACACAACACTAGTCTTGAGCAAAGGGTGATTCTTTGCAAGTAGGGGTCATACTAGGTCAAACCTTAAAAGTTGATAAACTTGCTTTCAACACACCCTTCAACATATGTAACTGAATTTCAGAAACTTCCCACTTTCATGGAATTCATGAATTTCTGTCAGGCACAAAGAATTGGGATCACACATTGAGTTCCAGTGAAGATGATTTAATGATCATGGCTATAGAAGATTCCCTAGAAAGCATTAAATTGGCACCAGATAAGAATCAACACAATTAAAGAGGAATTGGACTTATACCATTTGTTAGAACTTAATAACTCTAGGATGATTACTCATTTAACTCCACACCCAGACTCTGCCTGTTCTTCTCCTACATTTTCATAGAATTTCCTGATGATCTCCTCTCCAACCAGGATAGAATAACAGAATATAGAATAGAATAGAGGTGGAAGGGACATTGGAGGTCTTCTAGTCCAGCCTCCCTCTCAAGCATACCATATCAGACAAGTGACTGTCCAGTCTCTTCTTAAACACCTCCAGTGATGGAGCCCCCACGATTTCTGGAGGCAAACTGTTCCACTGGTTAAATGTCCTTACTGTTAGGAAGTTTCTCCTTAATTCCAGGTTGCTTCTCTCTTTGATCAGTTTCCAACCATTGTGTCTTGTCCTGCCTTCTGGTGCTTTGATGAATAACATAACCCCCTCTTCTTTGTGGCAGCCCCTTAAATACTGGAATACTGCTATCATTTCTCCCCTATTTCTTTTCTTTAGACTAGCCAAACCCAAGTCCTGCAGCCGTTCTTCATATGTTTTAGTCTCCAGGCCTTGAATTATCTTAGTTGCTCTTCTCTGAACTTTTTCCAAGGTTTCAACATCTTTTTTGTAGTATGGTGACCAAGATTGGTTGCAGTATTCCAAATGTGGTCTCACTAATGTTTTATAAAGCTGTACTAATACTTTGCATGATCTTGATTCTATGCCTCTGTTTATGCAACCCAGGATTGTATTAGCTTTTTTGGTGGCGGCTGCACATTTCTGGCTCATAGTCAAGTGATTGTCTACTAGGACTCCAAGGTTCCTCTCACAGTTACTGTTTTTGAGCCAGGTCTCACCTAATCTGTACTTATATCTTTGATTTTTCCTGCCTAAATGTAAAACTTTACTTGTCTCCACATTAAAACTCATTTTGTTGAATAAGGCCCATTGTTCCAATTTGTCAAGATCTTTTTTTTTTAATTCCATTTTTATCCCGCCCTTCTCCGAAGACTCAAGGGCGGCTTACAAGCTTAGCAGTAGCCTTCATTCTATGTATATGCCTGCTTATTAGGGCTTTCACACACACCCCAAGCGGCATTATTACAAAGTCAGCTTAATTGCCCCCAACAATCTGGGTCCTCGTTTTACCTATCTCGGAAGGATGGAAGGCTGAGTCAACCTTGAGCCTGGTGGGATGCGAACCTGCTCTAATTGCAGGCAGCTGGTGTTACTTAAGGAGGCATTAGCCCACTTGAATCCTGAGCTTGTCTTCTGGGATGTTGGCTACTCCTGCCAGTTTAGTGTCATCTGCAACTTTGATGAATTCCCCTTCTCTTCCCTCATTTAAGTCATTGATGAAGATATTGAAGAATATTGGGCCTAAGACAGAGCCTTGTGGTACTCCACTGCTTACTTCTCTCCATGTGGATGTAGTACCATTGAGGACCACTTGTTGAATATGGTTTGTCAGCCAGCTACAAATCCATCTGGTGGTGATGTTGTCTATTCCATCTTTTTCTAGCTTACCAAGCAGTAGATTGTGGTCTACTTTGTCGAATGCCTTACAGAATTCTCAGTATACTATGTCCACAGCATTTTACTGGTCTACTAATTTGGTCACTTTATCAAAGAATGAAATAAGATTGGTTTGGCATGATCTGTTTTTAACAAACCACTGCTGGCTACCAGTTATAACTTTGTTTGCTTCTAGTTGTTCGCAGATCTGTTTTTTGATTGTCTTTTCCAGGATCTTCCCAGATATTGAAGTTAGACTGATTGGTCTGTAGTTTCCCGGGTCTGTTTTTTTCTCTCTTGAAGATGGGAACCACATCAGCCCTTTTCCAATCCTCAGGTACTTCCCCAGTGCTCCAGGATTTTTGAAAGATGTGGTGTAATGGTTCTGAGATAACATCTGCCAGCTCCTTCAGAACTCTGGGATGTAATCTGTCAGGTTCTGGTGATTTATATTTGTCAAGGTTGAATAGGTGTTCTCATACCATTTTCTTGCTTATTTTAAGTTTTGTTTCTAGTTGTGTTTTGCAGTATTTTTGTTTTGGTATGGTGTGCTATAATTTCTTTTTGTGTGAAGACTGATGAAAAGAATGAGTTAAGCAGCTCTGCTTTCTCCCTATTGCTTGTTACTTCCTTGCCATCTTCTCTCTTTAGTGGACCTACAGTTTCCTTGACTTTTTTTTTGTTATTAATATGTTGGAAAAATTTTTTTTAAATTATCCTTTATTTTTGTTGCAAGTCTTTGTTCATTCTGAACCTTTGCTTTCCTGACTTCATCTTTGCATGTTATTTGGTCTTAGTTATGTGTCCCTCTTTCCATTTTTTGTACTTGTCCTTTTTGTCTTTCAGTTTGTCCTGAGAGATCTTTGTGTAGCCATGCTGGTTTCTTCTTGACTTTCTTGTTGTTTTTTCTTTCTTTCTTTTTCAGTGGTATTGTGCTGTTCTGGGCTTTTATGATAGCATTTTTCAGAGTTTTCCATGCTTCTTGAGTTGTTTTCCCCTTTAGGATTTTCATCCATGGAATCTTTCCTAGGTTCACTCTGAGTTTGTTAAAATCAGCTCTTTTGAAATTTAAGACATTGGCTGAATTATTTTCTATTCCTTGTGTTTGCATTAAATTTAATTGCAGTAGGGTGTGGTCACTTTCCCCCAAGGTCTTTGTTAGTAGGATTCACTGGGTTAGGGATTTTTTATTATTATTTTGTCTTCACTGTGAGTTGTATTGGGGGGGGGGTGCATGAAGGGAGGCTCAGCCAATCTCATTGTACACATGTACTCTGACAATAAAGGTTGATTTGATTTGATTTGATTTGAGCTTCTGGCAACATCAACTCCCTCTATCCTGTCTTCTCTATTAGTAAGAATTATTATTCTGTTCTGAGTTGGAAGTGACCTTGGTGGTCTTCTCGTCTAACCCCCTACTCAGGCAGAAAACCCTATATCATTTCAGGCAAATGGTTGTCCAGTCTCTTCTTAAAAACCTCCAATGTTGCAGCATCCACAACTTCTGCAGGCAAGTTGTTCCACTGATTAATTGTTCTCACTGTCAGGAAGTTTCTCCTTAGTTCTAGGTTGGGTCTCTCCTTGATTAGTTTCCATCCATTGCTTCTTGTCCTGCTTTCAGGTGCTTTGGAGAATAGGTTGACCCCCTCTTCTTTATTGCAGCCCCTCAAATAATGGAACACTATCATGTCACCCCTACTCCTTTTTGTTAAACTAGACACGCCCCATTCCAGCAACAATTCTTAATATGTTTTAGCCTCCAGTTGCCTAATCATCTTTATTGCTCTTCTCTGTACTCTTTCTAGAGTCTCAACAACTTTTTAATTTCATGGCTGCCAAAATTGGATGAAGATATAAACCAGGATGGAATCCACATATGAACTAGGACTGATTCTGTGGGTTTTTCAAATTAGCATGACATTTTGCAACTCTCCACAATATCTCTGGGCAGAGAAATTGGATGGGTGATTCTTTTGAAATTCTTTAGAGGGAAGGAGCTCTTATCCAAGAATTTCTCACAGGTAAAAATCACCTTTAGCAATGAGAGTGAAGCTATGATTGAAAAAGACTCTTGGGATCGATTCTTTCTGATTATCTTCCTTTAGGATTTAGCAGAGCACAAAAAATCAGGAAGGCTGCAAATCAGAATAGTTTGTTCATGAAAAACAGGAAAAATCTTCACATATACCTCTTCGTGCCCTCATAATGAAGCAATGCAGGAATATCACTTTCCATTCATGAGATTTTTTAAAATTCCTTTTGAAATTATTATGATACAGCACATGAAAATTCATTAGATAAAAGCAAAAAAAAAAGCTAAGCATTTCAACAAGGGATGTATCGTGCTTCAAATATCATTTAAAGTAGAGGTCCCCAACTCCCGGTTCATGGACCAGTACTCAGCCGCGGCATGCCAGCAACCTGTCTGCACAAACAAGGAAAGCCCCATCCACAGGATGCAGGCAGCATACAAAACCATGCCCCCTCTGGTCCATGGAAAAATCTCTCTCCACCTAATCAGTCCCTGGTGCCCAAAAGGTTGGGGATCTCTGATTTAAAGAGCCCTCTGGACATACTGTATGCAACATTTAACTGATTTTGGGTGATCTCAAAGAGCTGAGCAGAGAGGATATAGTTAGTAAGCAGATGAGACATCACCAGGCATTCTCTGAGCTGTAAGCTAGATTGGAAAATGACAAACATCCTACCAGAAAGTACAGATAGTCCTTGACTTATGACTATTCATTTAACAATCATATCAGGTTACATCAATGCTGGAAACAGCTGATTACTTGCTTCACCACCCCCCCTCTTAGTTAAAACATTCCTTTAAAAAGAGCCTTTGTTTAATCCCAAATATACATTATTTAAAAAGAAATGCATCATTCTGAAGAAACTATTTCTAATGCCCACAGCCAGAAGTTCGATCCTGAGTGGCTCAAGGTTGACTGTGCTTTCCATTCTTCCGAGGTCGGTAAAATGAGGACCCAGATTGTTGGGGGCAATAGGCTGACTCTGTAAACTGCTTACAGATGGCTATAAAGCAGTATGAAGCAGTATATAAGTGTAAGTGCTATTGCTATTGCTAATGTCTCCTTGCAGAATTGCCTAGAGGTAGTCTTTGCTTAATGACCATTCATTCATTCAATGACCAAAGTTAAAATGGTACTGAAAAAGTTATTTATGACCTGTCTTCACACTTAAACCATCATAGTCCCCATGGTCACATGATTGCAATTCAGGCACTTGGCAACTGGCAGATATGACCATGGCGGTGTCCCACCAATCAATTCATCACCATTTATGACTTTCCCAGCCAGCTTCCAATAGACAAAGTGAATGGGAGAAGCTGGAGTCACTTAACAAATATGGCAAAAGTGGTTGCAAAATCAGGTGTGGTCACCTGATGACTCATTTAACAACCACATTGTTGTTTGGGGCTATTCTGTACCAGCCTGCTACCGGCCCTGCAGAAAAGGCAGGGACAACCCCTTTTACAAGAAGGCAAGAGGCTGGAATTACACCTGCCAAATTTATTGCTACAAAAACAAATAGAACAAGACACAAACCAAGAAACAGGAGCTTTTCAAGCGGTTGCCTTCAGCAAACCAGCCCTCCCACGCATTCCCCCTTAAATACAGTTCAGGGCGTGGCTTCTCTCTGCCTCCTTCCGAGGAGCCCCATTGCCTTCCTCTGTTTACTCCTGATTGACTGCCTCCTGCGTCGGGCGTCCTTGAACAGGGCCAGCTGTGGGTCATCTTCATCCACGCTGTCAGGCTCACACAGCTGGGTCTGCGTCGTGACCAGGTGGGAGGGGCCTGGCTGAGGGCTCTCATCAAGCTGTCCAACCCCCTCAGCAAGCTCTTCAACACCCCCCTCCTCCTCCTCCTCTGAGTCGTCCGACCCAACTGCCGAACCCACAGGCTGACCCTGAATCATAACAGGGGCCCCAGTTAGGGTCATAAGTTAAGGACTACCTGTAATGGCAAGCCGTGTTGCCAAAAAGCTTTGTGTAGTTGCCTTCACAAAGTTCCTGCAATTCACACTCAGTTTTTAATTTAGATTCTCTGTTCTTCTCTCTCTCTCTGGATAGGTGCCTGTGTCAATCATTTGTCCAGATATCACAATTCATCTACTTTCAAGATGCTGTATTGTAGGCAGGCCTAGCAGCCCAAATAACTGCCTCAGATTTAATTTACAGTAAAATGTCAGCTCAAATGGGTTTGCTTTTTTTCCCCAAGAGAGACAAAGCCAACGTTAGCTAATATTTTTCACCTAATTCCAAATTACCCCACAAGTACTGTGCAGTTCTCCTTTACAGTCCCTGAACATTTACTGCCTCTCAAACCATCCAAAGAAGCTAAACAGAACAAAAAATAAATAGATTGAATTGAGAACAATTTGTGCTCACTATTGCTTAGATGGACAATGCAAAGTCCATTTTAAAAGTCTTAGAATCCTGATTCTAAGACATTGCAAACCCATAGGGAGTGACTGGTAAGTAAGCCACACTCAGCACACTGGGACCTACAGGTAAGGAGGTGGAAGATAGAACATAGAATAGCAGGGTGGAAGGGATCTTCTAGTCCAACCCCTTGCTCAAGTAGGAAAGCTTATACCAGTCAGATGTTTAGATGCTCAGTGTTTAGAAGTTCAAATGGCTTGCAGTCATTCAGCAATCCCTCCTCTGCCCATGTTCGAATGTCCCTTTCCATGAAATGGAGGCAGGGATAGAGATATTATAATTCTATATTTTCTTCTGCAAGGACATGTATATGTAGCAGGACAGCCCATTCTGGCATGTGTGGGGATTTTAGACTTTTATAATTTAAATCTAAACCACGCTTGCAAGCTAATCTGAGAAAACAAGATAAAAATCTGTCTTTATGGAAGGATGTTTTGAACGGTGAAAAAAAAAATTGCCCCGCTCTTCTCCAGCTCTCCAAATAAGGCTAGGATTCGATAATAAAAGTCCAAATACTTTTATTTATACAACTTACCCTGCCTGTGTGTGTGCATGTGTGCTTTTTTTTTCCTTCTTCAAAATTCTCACTCCCAACCATCCTAGAGGGGGTTAAAAACTGGATCCAGCTGAGTTTTATGCAAAGGCATCTTTTAAGCTTCCCCAGAGCAAGCCCAAATCCTGTGTTTTTTGGTTTTGTTTTTTTTTTAAAAAAATAGAAAAAGAAGAAATAGGAGGGAAAGTAAGAGCTTTGGTGCATTTCTCCCCCTAAAAACAGAAGCTGATTTCCTTCCAAAGACTGGAAATCATTGCAGCAGAACCAGAAAAGGGAGCAAGGTCTTACCTTCAAGAGAGGAAGAAAGAAAACAGCTGGAGTTGAAGGCACCTGAAGAGAGTTTTGGATGGAATCCCGGCTGGTAGTAATTGAAAGGACTGCTGATATTCAACGAAAGGGACCCTGGTGGTATTGCTAAAAATAGATTTGGATGGTCTTGAAGGAACTGAGGCTCTGCTTAGAGAAAGAGAGGGGAATTTTAAAGGCACAGAAGAGGCTTTCTGGAAGTGAAAAGGGAGGGAGGCTCTGTACTGCTTTAGAATAGTGTTTCTCAGTTTGGCAACTTTAATTTGTGAGGGGGGGGGACTTCAACTCCCAGAATTCCTCAGCAAGTGCCACCACCACCACCACCACCCCATCCTAAAGTTGCCGAGTTTGAGAAACGTTGGTTAAGGAGAGACGGATGGAGAGATTGTGAGGTGAAATGTGCCTCAAAATCTGAGGGAGTGGGATTAAGCCCGATCAAGGGGCATTTTTTCTGCTTCTTGAAACTTGCAGAGCTGACTTACAAAATCATGCAGTGTCAGGAAGTATTTAATGTATTTTAATGCAGTGTTGCTGCCTGGTTGGGGAATTCTGGGCGGGGTGGTGGTGGTGGGGGGGGTGGTGGTTTGAAGCGCACACAGCTTAAAGTGGCCAAGTTTGAGAAACGCGAACCTAATGTTAGACAGGCAGAACTTTCTGATAAAACGGGATGTTTCCTCTTTGTTCTGCTGTTGCCTGTAGCGCTGTTCAAAATATTTCACAGAAGGCTGGCAGCTTATGGAGCAGATTGGAAACCATGCAACTCTACTCAGTCTATAAACTGAGATGGCATCCAGTCATTTACGGTTCTGCCCAAGAGGTGGGTCGAATTGGGATTTCTACCAACAAGCCAGGTATGGAGCTGGGCCATTATCCAGGATGCTCTATTTATTATTATTATTATTATTATTATTATTATTATTATTATTATTATTATTATTATTATTATTATTATTATTATTATTATTATTATTATTATTATTATTATTATTTGTCCCTGAAATCAGAAAGGTGCCCTGGTTAGCTTTCTTGATACCTGTTGGACTCTCTGAACCCAATTGACCTTTGCCATTTTTAAAATATTATTTTAAGTACAGGAAGCTGACATGCAACAAGGATTGTTCTAAGGCAGGGGTGTCAAACTGCTAGCCTGCGGGCCGGTTGCATCATACGGAGGCTGTGCCCACCCCAGCTCCGGCAATGTAAAAAAAGGTTGTGATACGTCACAACATGTCACGTGACACGGCGAGTTTGACACCCATGTTCTAAAGATTGGGGGAGGTTGTGAGATCACCGACAACAGGTTGTCTGGCTCCTCAAACTAACTTTCCCCAAAATTGGGATTAGTGCTGTATAGGTAGTCTGAATTATGACCACGGTTGAGCCTAAGATGTTTGTTGTTAAGTGAGACATTTGTTAAGTGAGTTTTGCCCCATATTATGACCTTGCTTGCCACAGTTGTTAAGTGAATCATGGCAATCTTGTTAAGTTAGCAACATGGTTGTTAAGTGAATCTGGCTTCCCCATTGGCTTTGTTTGTTGGAAGGTCACAAAAGGTGATCACATGACCCCGGGATACTGTAACCATCATAAATATGCATCAGTTGCTAAACATCTGAATTTTGATCACATGACCATGGGGATGGTGCAATGGTCGTAAGTGTGGAAAATGGTCATGTCACTTTTTTTGCAATGCTGTTGTAACTTTGAATGGTCACTAAATGAACTGTTATAAGTTGAGGACTATCAATGTTCCATCTGTCCCCCTTTTATATCCTTTCTTCCAGTAGATATTCTGCATTGTGTGAGTGCATGGATGCTTTTTATTTTCCTCTCCTCCGAATTATTATTTTTGTACACTTTGATCCTGCAAACTTTTTAATACAGATAATCCTTGCCTTACAGCCAGTGATGGGATTCAGCCAGTTCGCACCAGTTTGGCAGTACCGATAGCTAATTTTTTGTTGCCCAGACCCAGAATGGAGTTCTAGAAGCGGCATGCACACAGAGAACTGGGTGTTCAGATATTTGAATCCCACCACTGTTTACAGCCATTAGTTTAGCAACTGTTTGAAATTATAACGGGACTGAAAAAAGTGACTTACAATTGGTTCTTGCACTTCCAACTGTTGCAGAATCCCCACTGTCATAGGATCGATTTTTAGGGACTTGGCAACCAGCATGTATATACAACAGTTGCAGCATCTTAGAGTCATACAATTGTCCTTTGTGATCTTCCCAACCAACTTCCAGAAAGCCAAGTCATTTGGGGGGTGGTGGTGTAAGCCAAATTCTCTTAACAATCACATGGCTCATTTAACAATTGCAATGATTCGCTTAACAACCTGCCAAAAAAACACTGTAAAATCAGGCATGACTCATGTAACAACCGCCTTGCCTAGCAAGGGAAATTCTGGCCCCAGTTGCAGTTGTAAGTGGAGGACTACCTGTAGATGGGGCTGTCTTTATAGGACATCATAACTGCCCTAAGTAGGAATTGCTGATTTAAATGTCACCCATATAAATCTGCAATTTATTTATTTATTTATTTATTTATTTATTTATTTATTTATTTATTTATTTATTTATTTATTTAGATTTATATTCCGCCCTTTCCCGAAGGACTCAGGGCGGTTTACAGGATATTTAAAAGAAAATCAATACAAAAGTTAAAAACAAATTAAAAAAAGATTAAATGAGACCCTGAGAAAAATAAAAACCCAGTTAAAATTAAAAATTAAAAAATTCTCAGCCTGGGCCAGAGAGCTCGAAGAGCCAGGTCTTCAGGTCCCGGCGGAATGAACGGAGGTCGGGGGCAGTCCTAAGCTCCGCGGGCAGCTCTTTCCACAGGGCAGGCGCACCCACTGAGAAGGCCCTACCCCTGGGTGTTACCCGCCGGCAATCTCTTACCGGTGGCACCCTGAGAAGACCCTCCCTGTGGGAGCGCACTGGACGAAGGGAGCTTGATGCCGGCAGCAGGTGTTCCCTCAGATATCTCGGACCCAAGCCATTTAGGGCTTTATAGGTCATCACCAGCACCTTGAATCTCACCCGGAGGGCAACCCGAAGGGCAATTGTATGGAACATTAGCAGGCAATCATTAGAGGACATAGTAACATTGTGTGAAGCAAATAAAACACAAACTAGCTTGCTTTCTATTTATGTGGTAATGTGTATTAGGCAATTAGAACTAATTCCACACATGGAATATCACATCCAGTTTTGGTCAGCACAAAAAAATAAATGTTGAGACTTTTTGGAAAAAGTGCAAAGAAGAGCAACTGAGATGATTAAGTGCCTGGTGAGAAAAACATATAAAGAATGGTTGCAGAAATTGGGTATGGCCAGTCTAGAGAAAAAACGGACGAGTATTCCAGTATTTGAGGGGCTACCTCAAAGAACAGAACAAAACAGAACAGAATAGGAGCTGGAAGGGACCTTGGAAGTCTTCTACTCCAGCCCCCTGCTCAAACAGGAGAACCTATACCAGTGATGGTGAACCTTTTAGAGACCGAGTGCCCAAACTGCAACCCAAAACCCACTTATTTATCATCGGGTGCTGGCTGGGCATGGCCGATTGGGTGGGTGTGGCCAATTGGGTGGGTTTGGCCAATTGGGTAGGCGTGGCTGTGGTGGTAACGGCAGACTGGGTGGAACTAAAAAATTCAATCAATCAATTCCAACTTTGCGAGAAGTTGAAATTGATTGATTGAACTTTGTTGTTGTTTTTTGCACACAGCAGCAGAGGCCTAAAGCGAAAAGGGTTTATAAAACCCAGCTGAAGACCTAGGACTGGGGCGACGGCACGCATGCCCACAGAGAGGGCTCTGCGTGCCACCTGTGGCACGCATGCCATAGGTTTGCCATCACGGACCTATACCATCTTAGACAAGTGACTGTCTAGCCTCTTTTTAAAAATCTCCAGTGATGGAGCACCCACGATTTCTTGAGGCAAGCTGTTCCACTGGTTAAATGTCCTTACTGTTAGGAAGTTTCTCCTTAATTCCAGGTTGGTTCTCTCTTTGATCGGTTTCCAACCATTGTTTCTTGTCTTACCCTCTGGTGCTTTGGTGAATAACGTGACTCCCTCTTCTTTGTGGCAGCCCCTCAAATATTGGAATAGTGCTATCATGTCAATAATAATAATAATAATAATAATAATAATAATAATAATAATAATAATAATAATAATAATAATAATAATAATAATAATAATAATAATAATGGAAGGGACCTTGGAGGTCATCTAGTAGTCCAACCCCCTGCTCAGGCAGGAAACCCTTTACCATTTCAGACAAATGGCTATCCAGTCTCTTCCTAAAAACTTCCACTGTTGGAGCATTCACCACTTCTGAAGGCAGGTTGTTCCACTGATTAATTGTTCTGTCAGGAAATTTCTCCTTAGTTCTAGGTTGCTTCTCTCCTTGATTAGTTTCCATCTGTTGCTTTTGGTCCTGCCTTCAGGGGCTTTAGACAATAGATTGACTCCCTCTTCTTTTCTTTAGAGTAGCCCAGGGGTAGGCAACCTCGGCTCCTTTATGACTCATGGTCTTCAACTCCCAGAAGTTGAATTCTGGGAGTTGAAGTCCATGGGTCACAAAAGAGCCGAGGTTGCCTACCCCTGGACTAGCCAAACCCAAGTCCTGCAGCCATTCTTCCTATGTTTTAGTCTCCAGGCCTTTGATCATCTTAGTTGCTCTTCTCTGAATTTTTTCCAAACTCTCAACAACTTTTTTGTGATATGGCGACCAAAATTGGCTGCAGTATTCCAGATGTGGTCTCACTAGGGTTTTATAAAGCAGTACTAATACTTCACGTATTCTTGATTTTATGCCTTTGTTTATGCAACCCAGGATTGTATCAGCTTTTTTGGCTGTTGCTGCACACTGCTGGTTCATAGTTAAGTGATCGTCCACTAGGACTCCAAGGTCCCTCTCACAGTTACTGTTTTTAAGCCAGGTCTCACCTAATCTGTATTTGTATCTTTGGTTTTTCCTGCCTAAATGTAAGACTTTGCTTTTCTCCACACTGAAACTCATTTTGCTGGATAGGGCCCATTGTTCCAATTTGTCAAGATCTTTTTGAATCCTGAGCTTGTCTTCTGGGGTGTTGGTTACTCCTGCCAGTTTAGTGTCATCTGCAACTTTGATGAGTTCCCCTTCAATTCACTCAACTAAATCATTTATGAAGATATTGAAGAGTACTGGGCCTAAGACGGAACCTTGTGGTACCACTTCTTACTTCTCTCCATGTGGATGTAGTGCCATTGAGGACTACTCATTGAGTATGGTTCATCAGCCAGCTACAGATCCATCTGGTGGTAATGTTGTCTGTTCCACCTTTTCCTAGCTTACCAAGGAGTAGGTTGTGGTCTACTTTGTCAAATGCCTTACTGAAATCTAAGTATACTATATCCACTGCCTTTCGCTGGTCTACTAGTTTAGTCATTTTATCGAAGAATGAGATAAGATTGGTTTGGCATGATCTGTTTTTAACAAACCCATGCTGGCTACTAGTTATGACTTTGTTTGCTTCTAGTTGTTCGTAATCTGTTTTTTATTATCTTTTCTAGGATCTTCCCAGGTATTGATAATAAACTGATTGGTGTGTAGTACTCTACATCTAAAAGGGACGCGGTGGCTCAGTGGGTTAGGACGCTGAACTTGTCGATCGGAAGGTCGGCAGTTTGGCGGGTCGAATCCCGAGTGCCGCCTAGCAGAGTGAGCGCCTGTTACTCGTCCCAGCTTCTGCCAACCTAGCAGTTCGAAAGCACGTAAAAATGCAAGTAGAAAAATAGGGACCACTACGGTGGGAAGGTAACAGCGTTCCGTGCGCCTTTGGCGTCTAGTCATGCCGGCCACATGACCACGGAGAAGTCCTCGGACAAGCGCTGGCTCTTCGGCTTTGAAACGGAGATGAGCACCGGCCCCTAGAGTCGGAAACGACTAGCACGCATGTGCGGGGGAACCTTTACCTTTACTTTACCTTTACTCTACATCTGGATGTAGTGCTGTTGAGGACTACTTGTTGAGTATGGTTTGCCAGCCAGATACAGATCCATCTGGTGGGGATGTTGTCTATTGCACCTTTTTCTAGCTTACCAAGAAGAAGGGGCCAACTTATTTTCCAAAGCACCTGAAGTCAGAACAAGAAGCAATGGACAAAAACTAATCAAGGAAAAAAGCAACCTAGAATTAAGGAGAAATTTCCTGACAGAATAATTAAGCAATGGAATGGTTTACCTACAGAAGTTGTGGGCACTCCATCATTGGAGGTCTTTAAGAAGAGGCTGGACAGTCACTTGTCTGAAATGGTATAGGGTCTCCTGCTTGAGCAGGGGGCTGGACTAGAAGACCCCCCATGGTCCCTTCTAGCTCTATTCTGATTAATTTACTACAAAGTAAATTCAACGAGCCCATAGTATATTATGCACCCGGTAGGTTTTTAACTGACCTGGTTAATTATGTTGTAAGAATGAAGCTTACATATGAACCTACAAATCAGAGATGAATAACATTATTTTCACAAACATACACACACACACACACACACACACACACACACACACCTGCCAAAAACCCCCTCCCTTTCCTTTTGTAGAGTTGGACATTTATGGGGTTCTGCTCACAGTGTCATGATTTAATTGTCTGGTGGATGATTATTGCTGATATTGGATTATTGCTGGAGTTTGTACATTCTTCAGGAAATCTACTTTGCTGGCTGAAGAATAATACAGAACATGCCTAGCTATATGTCCTCATTATATCTTGCAATAAAGAATAGATCTGGCTAGAATCCCTGTCTGTTTTGAGGAATATCTCAAAGTAAAACACTTGATATAGTTACAGCCATTTCTTTCTTTTTCTACAGGAAAGTCAATACTTCATTAAGGACCTGTTATAAATTACAGTTCTGGATATGCTGGAAAACCATATTTTATTAAACTGGTCATTAAAATACAGAGATGTTTGACTGAATATATCCAACAGATAGCTAAGGGTTTAACAAAATAACAGACCCACTACTGTGATAATCCAGCATAATCCAGGGAACAGGCCAAGAGAACAAAAGCTATGCTGGGGTAGCATTTGTTACCTTAAATCAATCATTCTCGACCTCAGCAACTTTAAGATGTGTGGATTTCAATACCCAGAATTCTCCAGCCAGTGTGCTGGCTGGGGAATTCTGGGAATTGAAGTACAGACATCTTAAAGTTGCTGAGGTTCAGAAACACTGCCCTAAATATTGGGATAAGCAAATTGGAAGGGGTATATGGTCCACTGTCTTCCTAAACCTCTCCATGTGAGATTCTTCATGTACCGAATGTCTGGCTTTTCTAATAATGAAATTTCAGATGCCAAAAATAAACAGTTTTGAACAGGGGTCTTCAAACTTGGCCCTTTTATGACTTGTGGACTTCAACTCCCACAATTCCTCAGCCAGCCAGCTTCCATAGGCTAAATGGCAAGTATACAGACTGACCTGGTGGTGCAGTGGTTAGAATGCAGTTTTGCAGGGAAACTCTGTCCCTAGTCTGGAGTTCGATCCTGAACGGCTCAAGGTTGATTCAGCCTTGTATATTTACAAAGTTGGTAAAATGAGGACCCAGATTGTTAGGGGTAATATGCTGACATTGTAAACTGCTCAGAAAACACCATAAAGTGGCATATATATCTTAGTGCTATTGTTATTCCCCCTCCCCCCTTGTACTTGAGCAAAAACAGACACCTGGTTCCTGTAAACCTAAATGGAATGGTACCCTAAAGCTCTGTAATTGCTACCATGTGTATGTCCTACTATGGGTCCTACAGTACTGTATATTTTAAGAATGCCTAATAGCTTTTCCCCACTGCTTATTCAAAGTGCTTTCTACCTATCCTGAGGATATCAGAACTTTCTTGTTGTCCTTATGTTATAGTAGAGTGCTCTCTACTGTGATAATAGACTTAGTTTGCCACATACTAACTTTTATGTTCCTACCCCTCTTTTTAGGTAAAGGTAAAGGTTCCCCCGCACATGCGTGCTAGTCGTTTCCAACTCTAGGGGCCAGTGCTCATCTCCGTTTCAAAGCCGAAGAGTCAGCACTTGTCCGAGGACATCTCCATGGTCATGTGGCCAGCATGACTAGACACCAAAGGCACATGGAACATGCTTTCGAACTGCTAGGTTGGCAGAAGCTGGGACGAGTAACAGGCACTCACTCTGTTATGCGGCACTCGGGATTCAACCCACCAAACTGCTGACCTTCTGATCGACAAGCTCAGCATCCTAACCCACTGATCCACTGCGTCCCTGATCTTATCTATATCTATATCCAGGGCTTTTTTTGTCATAGAATGCTCAGAACAGAGTTCCGGCACCTTTTTTAGATGGAACCTTGTAGGGTAGGCAAGGTGGGTTGTATGGCACCTTTTCCTTTTACAAAAAAAGCACTGTCTATATCTATATCTATATCATCTATATCATCTCTATCATCTCTATCTCTATCTCTATCTCTCTATCTCTATCTCTATCTCTATCTCTATCTCTATCTCTATCTCTATCTCTATATTTATATCTATTTATCTATCTATCTATTGATCTATCTATCTATCTATCTATCTATCTATCTATCTATCTATCTATCTATCGATCGATCTATATCTATCTATCATGATTTTTTGATACTGTTATCACTTACAGGCTTCCCAGTTTTCTTTCAAGTGTATGCCATAGCCTTGCTTTGTTTTAGCAGATAGCCCATCGCTCCTTTGTTAGATCTACAGGTCCAACAGATCCTCATGCAAATTATAATTCTTCCTGAGTCTTCTCCCAGGCCCAGCCAATTCTTAATTGGCCTCCCTGACAGCCAAGATGCAAATCAACCAGCAAACCGAAATGATGGAGGAAATGGGGCCTGAACAATCACTTCAGGTTTTAAATCATGATCAGAGGGATTTTGCCAGGTATATTATTTAGCGGTTGTGAATTAAGAGATGGTGCTTCTGCAAAGTTTAGCAGATAACTAAGTCCTGAATCTTAAATTGCTTAAATCCTCTAAGAGACACAGCTCAGGGACAGCTGACTCCTTAGAGTTCAGACCTCCAATTTGAAATTCCACAGACACAACAGCACAATCTTTATGTTTGTCAGGACAACCAATTATTTATGGCTTCTAATCCAACACCACAGGATTGACTGCTGCAGGAGAAACATCTCTCGCTCCCTCTCTTGTTCCTTACAACATTGCTATGCAGTTTTGAGGGGAAAAATGATTCTTCTTTTTTAAGTTTGATCAATGGATTTGACATTGTCCTCCAACAAACTTGGGAGTCTGCAGTGCTCAAGGTGTGTGGTTTTGCTTTACACTTCTCACAGGTCACTCCTAGTCTGACAGTAATCATTTTCTGTTCATCATTTTTGGATAGAATAGAATAGAATAGAATAGAATAGAATAGAATAGAATAGAATAGAATAGAATAGAATAGAATAGAATAGAATAGAATAGAATAGAATAGAATAAACAGAGTTGGAAGAGAGGTTTGGAGGTCATCTAGTCCAACCCACTGCTCAGGAAGGAAACCCTATACCACTTCAGACAAATGGTTGTCTAATCTCTTCTTAAAATCCTCCAGTGTTGGAGCATTCACAACTTCTGGAGGCAGGTTGTTCCACTGATTAATTGTTCTAAGTGTCAGGAAATTTCTCCTTAGTTCTAGGTTGTTTCTCTCCTTGGTTAGTTTCCATCCATTGCTTCTTGTCCTGCCTTCAGGTGCTTTGGGGAACAGCTTGACTGGTATGAATGCTTATGTGTAAAAATAGATTTTTTAAAAAAAAAATAGCATTAAAAAGTCAAACCTAATGGTGAACAACATCTCCCTCCGCCCAAATTCTCTGGACACAGTTTTAGTGAGTCTCTTTGCAGTGAGTGATAATTAGGGGTCCTTAGTGCTCTGTCAGCTTTGGGTTGTTTTTTTCTTACAGACATTTCATTACCCAAACTAGGTAACATCATCAGTTCATTCTTGATGCACTGGTGATGTTACCAAGTTTGGGTAATGAAATGCCTGCAAAAAAACCAAAAAACAAAACCCAGACTGACAGAGCACCAAGGACCCCTCATTTTAACCCTGAGCTACAAATATTCTCCTTTATTAGTGAGTGATAATTTTGACGGATTTGGGGCTATTTTTCTCAGGCACACAGAATCCCACCATGCTTTTCAGTAGCCCCAGGTAAGAACAACATTCTAAGGTGGAAAAAAATCCCTCCAAAAGTTTAACAGCCCTTTTCCAGATAACATTTATTAAAAGGCAGAAGGTTTTGTGATGCATGGAGTGTCTAAACTGATGCAGGATTTAAACTGAGATGAGATGCTATACAAGGGGAAGAAGCAGAAGGCAGAATAATTGTGCAGATGTAGTTACAGGTGAGATTGCTTTCAAGACTGTGATCAATTAATTGTAATATGATAAAAATCTAATTTTAGTCTTAAAGTTTTTTCAGGCTTTTTTTGTTTTTGAGAAAGCCTAATGTCTTTGGACATACAGTATGTGAATTCCATACTTTTTTGCTCAGGTGTGCCTGTAGTTTGTTGCCAATATGGATACAATATTTTGTGATCTATAAGGGAGTATCTGTGGAGATTAAAATGCTCTGTTTTTAGTTTATCCTTATTTTAAGTCCTGATGTGCATCCTTTCCTGGACCAGAGGTTCTTGGTCACAGTCACACATGCCTCGGTCACTTCCCATTTGGATTACTGCAATGTGCTCTACATGGGGCTGCCCTTGAAGACCACTTGGATGCCAAGAATGTGGCTACATATACAGGAAGTCCCCAACCTATCACCACTGAGCCCAGAATGTATGTTGCTAAGAAATTTCCTGACAGTTAGAACAATTAAACAGTGGAACAACCTGCCTCCAGAAGCTGTGAATGCTCCAACACTGGAAGTATTTAAGAAGAGACTGGACAGCCATTTGTCTGAAATGGTATAGGGTTTCCTGCCTGAGTAGGACTAGATGATCTCCAAGGTCCCTTTCAACATCATCATCATCATCATCATCCCTTTGGGAAGGGATTCTGGTGTGGTTAGGTTGAGGTTTAATCATTGCAAGTGTCAATGCTGCAAACATTGACATGTTTTTGCACTGACAATATAAGAGACAGACTTTTGTTTAAACTGCTTCACTTTGAATCTTGAAAGGAGGGGAATGTAATGACTATTTTGAGAAGATAAGATTAGCCGTGTACAGAATGGGAAGTGAAACTTCATATGTAAAACTAATTGGATAATGTGATTTATGATGTGTAGATAAGGGCAGGAATTGTGTACCTTACGATGGGTTTGGTGGGGCGGGGAGGAGATTTCAGATTCTGGCATCCCTCCATGAGTGCCAATGTTTCGTTTCATTATTAAGACTTTTTAGATAAACAATGCCTGCATTTTGTTTGAACTGTCTCATTTATCGAAACCATGACATCAAGTTGCACACAGTGATGGTGGTGTGTGGCACCTAGATTGGTAAGATTATAAAGATAATGTAGTAACTTCCACAAGCATGAAAATTGTGGGGCATAGACAAATACAAATTCTAGTAGGATGCTCCAGTTTCATTAGCAGAGAAGCCAACTGGCAACTGAGTATATCCCTAATTAGCAGAGGCAGGAAACAAAGATTTGTCCATCTCAATCCTATCATTAGCAAAGAAATGAATAATATTCCTCATTTAAAAGAAGTGATGGACATTTGCATAGTTCTGCACTCAATTCTAAAAAGGTACTTTCCAATTTGGGCAATTTCTAGACCTACCATCATTATCATCATATCTTTATTACAGTCAAAAATCAGCATAAGGAAGGCGGGGTACAGTTAATTACAAATCATAAACAGATCAGAATAATAGTAAAAAGCTAAAACATATAAAACAGAAAAATATATATGAAAACAAAAGTCTAAGAGGACTCTAAAAAGAGGGGTAAGGGACGCGGTGGATCAGTGGGTTAGGATGCTGAGCTTGTCGATCAGAAGGTCAGCAGTTTGGTGGGTTGAATCCTGAGTGCCGCATAACAGAGTGAGTGCCTGTTACTCGTCCCAGCTTCTGCCAACCTAGCAGTTCGAAAGCATGTAAAAATGCAAGTAGAAAAATAGGGACCACTATGGTGGGAAGGTAACAGCGTTCTGTTCGCCTTTGGCGTCTAGTCATGCCGGCCACATGACCACGGAGACGTCCTCGGACAAACACTGGCTCTTTGGCTTTGAAATGGAGATGAGCACCGGCCCCTAGAGTCGGAAACGAGTAGCACGCATGTGCGGGGGAACCTTTACCTTTACCTATAGATATAGATATAGAAGCAAGAAATTCGAACACTGGGACAAGGTAATACTTGGGTCCGGGATATCTGAGGGAACACCTGCTGCCGGCATCAAACGCCCTTCGCCCAGTGCGCTCCCACAGGGAGGGTCTGCTCAGGGTCCCGCCGGTAAGAGATTGCCGGCGGGTGACACCCAGGGATAGGGCCTTCTCGGTGGGAGCGCCTGCCCTCTGGAACCAGCTGCCGGTGGAGCTGAGAACAGCCCCCGACCTCCGATCATTCCGCCGGGGCCTGAAGACCTGGCTCTTCGAGCTCTCGGGCCCAGACTGAGGAGAAATTTTTAATTTGGGGTTCTTTTTAACTGACTACAGAGTCAATTTAATATTTTTAATTTGGTTCTTAATTTTTGTATTTTGGATTTTTAATTCCCTGTAAACCGCCCTGAGTCCTCAGGGAATAGGGCGGTATATAAATATAACTAAATAAATAAATATATCTAAATAAATAAAAAACTAGAACAGTTTTTAATAAAATTGAGCTTTCATTGGCCAAACTGCCAACATCATCAGGATAAAAGTGCTGGAGCGGTGAAACTACATTTATATTGTTGGCGTTTTTGCACTCCACTCATTGAATGCATCACCGGTCTGTTCATTTCTGTTGGCTGTATTTTCTTAAGCTGCCGCACACTCATTTTTGTAGGCTGCGATTGTCTCTGAGTGTTTGCTGTCCATGGGGGATTGCTATCTGTTTTATCAGTCATAGCCATTGCTATTGTCACTGCACATGTTTTCATTCTGAGGGATCTTAATGGTTGCTCTTCCTCTTTCTCACGTTCTATGGTGTGGGATTGTTGTGTAGTTATGCAATCCTGATCCTGGTTTGGCGATGTGCCCTGTAAGTGTTCGCATTGTCTGCGTTCATGTTGTCCATGCCATTCCTTTTCCCAAATCCTAAGGGCTTGGTATGCAGGGGGAAGGTCTATATGACGGTTGATTGAGAAGTGGTCGGAATACCAGTCTTCTTTGAACAATCGTCCGCCAGGGCTGTCAGGGCTCAGCGGAAGCGCCAGGATCAGCTCCAGGCTCCAGCTGCTGCAAAAACCTGCTGCAACCACCCAGCAGATGGCGGGAATAAAAACCAAACACCCCACCCCACCCTACCCCCATTGCCAATCCTCAACAGAAATGCTCACAACAATGAAAACCGCAGACAGGAAGAAGAGCGCCACCGGATGGGCAGGCAGGTGTCTTGCTCAGCTGTGGCTTGTGGGGCACGTTTTCAGGCCTAGATGAATCAAAAGTTGGAATTAAGATTGCCGGAAGAAATATCAAAAACCTAAGATATGCAGATGATACCACTCTAATGGCAGAAAGTGAAGAAGAACTAAAGAGCCTCTTGTTGCGGGTGAAGAAGGAGAGTGCAAAACTTGGGTTGAAACTTAACATTAAGAAAACCAAGAACATGGCATCCGGCCCTCTGAATTCCTGGCAAATAGATGGGGAAGAAATGGAGTTAGTGACAGATAAAAAAGGCTGAGTGCCAGAGAATTGAGGCCTTTGAACTGTGGTGCTGGAGAAGACTCCTGCGAATCCCTTGGACTGCAAGGTGATCAAACCGGTCAGTCCTAGAGGAGATCAACTCTGACTGATCTTTAGAAGGCCAGATCCTGAAGCTAAAACTCAAATACTTTGGCCACCTAATGAGAAGGAAAGACTCACTGGAGAAGAGCCTAATGCTGGGAAAGATTGAGGGCAATAGAAGAAGGGGACGACAGAGAATGAGGTGGCTGGATGGAGTCACTGAAGCAGTAGGCGTGAGCTTAAATGGACTCCAGAAGATGGTAGAGGACAGGAAGTCCTGGAGGAACCTTGTCCATAGGGTCGCGATGGGTCGGACACGACTTTGCAACTAACAACAACAACAACAACAACAGGATTTTTATTGTTTTGTTTTTATACTTTCGAAATTGTAAGCCACCAAGAGTCATTGATTGAGGTGGACTGACTGAATAAGACAGTGGGAAGATCAGTGTTGGCTTTGCTTGTAGGAAGATTGGTGACAACAGCAGCAGAAATGTCCTAAAATGACCAGGGATATTTTCAGGTGGATTGTTATTGAATTTAACCCATTTAGTCAGTTTACAATTTGATGTATTGTGCCAAACCAGAAAACAGATTAATTTAGGAATTGCGTGAAGTGTGTTGAGCAAGTGAAATCATTATATCTGCTCCAGTGATAACAACTGATTAGGCTGGTGTAAGTTGATGTTGATGTTTCTTTTTATTTAGTGTGAACGTACATTGCATGTAGTTTTGCAAAAAGCATTCTATTTTAAAACCAAATATTCTGTTACTGTGTTGCCTCTATTTTCTAAGCCAATCCTCTGATGGCTGGTTGAGTTTGATGCATGTTTTTTTGAAGGCACTAGCCTTGTAAAGCTGTATTAATCATAATGGTAGAGACAAGTATTTTTAAGAAACAATGATTCAGCTGACAGCCTCCTTGCATGAAAATTTTAAAGGCTCCATTATTCATGAAAAAAATTATTATGGGCCAAGAGGATTCAGTGGAATAAAATAAGCACAGGTTTTGTGATTTCAATTAAGAGCAGCAAATACTATAGAAGGAGAGAAAAGACAAAGTGACTGGATGGCTTTGAGAAGGAACCAAACTGTAATTTAACAGCTTTTAAATTGTCCTAATTATGGAATAAGCTTTAATTATATCAACAATCTGTTTCTCTTGTTCACCTAGGGGGCAGTGGGGGCTCACCCTAATATTGTTTTTGCTTCCTCGCTTGTGAGAAGTATGTTACTTTGGGATGAAAAATATTAGCCCATTGGAATAGAGAGGAGAAAGAATAATGCATGCATATGCCCAAGTCCACAGCACTGATATTTCCAACAGACTTTGCATGTCTCAAAAAAAAAGGAGGAAATGGGAAGCTGAACACAGCACCTTGCCACTCCTCATTAAAGCATGCTGACATCTTGCAACTTTGGAGGAAAGAAAAGAGTGATATTGGGCTGGAAAGGGTGTATGGGGTGTGCAAGTGGTGTTCCATAGCTCAGAGAAGGTGTATGGGAGATGATAGCAATAGCAATCGCACTTAGATTTTTATACTGCCCTACAGTACTTCTGGGTTCTCATTTTACTGACCTTGGAAGGCTAAGTCAACCTTGAGGCGGTCAGGATCGAACTCCTGGCAGTGAATAGAATCAACCTGAAAAACTGCATTCTAACCACCATCACAGTTCTTAAATGAGATACAGGTTGAAAACAGTGCATAGGGGCATGCCAGGGATGTCACGGGTCAGAGAAGGCACATGAGGGGCAGTGGGGGTCAGGGAAGATGTGTGAGGTGTGCAGGAAGTGCTGCATAGGTCAGAGAAGGCACATGCAGAGCGGCACGAGTAAGGGAAGGTGCACGGGGAGGTGGGGCAAGCCATGGGAGTGTTGGGGGGCATGGGCCAGTAAGCATGCATGGGGGTTCCCCTTTCCCTTCCCATTCTATCCCATCTGGCAGGCAAGTGACTACTGCTGGCTGGGGGGGGAGGAGAGGAGAGGATGGATTATGAGACTGGCTGGGAAACTGCCATGAAAGATTGAAAATGAAGTTCATGTGACCACTGCACAGCAACAGCCAGTAGCACTGAAGCAGTTACAACTTTCCCAACTTTCATTCCTTTAGGAATCATGGGTAGCAGATTTGTGACACCTCCTGTAAATTAATGAATTTGGGGTACCTTGATTCCAAAATTGTTCCCCTATGATGCACTGTTTCAGCCGATTAAAGGTCATGACAGCAAGGGTTGTAGCAGTATTTAGATAGATAATAACTAATGGAGAAAGAGATTGTATTCTCCAAATATGTCTCTCTCAGGATTCATGGGGAAAGCAATGCTATATTTCCTACTGAATTTTTTTTTTTAAAAAAGGCATATAAAATGACTCTTGTATTCCTGCACTGGTGTAATTCTGATTTTCAATCTGAATAGTTGTCATTAAGATAAAACTTTTTTTTTCTGCACAGTATCTTGCATCTTAATGGCTCTAGTAGAAGAGGAAATAATGTTTGGAGCTCCCCCTGTGAGTGGAAATATTAATGTTAACAGGCAGCTTGGTGAAAATCAGTTTGATAGCAGCTGGAAGAAATTTTGCGTAGGAGATGTCTGAGGGATTTCAGCTTTCAATCCCAGATCTGGCTTCTGAATTGCAGCAGAAGCTGATGAGTTACACTGCCATATATGAATCAGACAATGGTTCCATATCAGGATTGCCAACATTCTCCAGGATTTAGAGTCCCTTGGACTTTTGCCCCAGCCAGTTCCACAAGTGCCAGCAGCAACCGAAGCGGGAAGCTTTTGCAGGCTACGCAAAGTGCTTGGCTATTGTTTCGAAGCTGCTCTCTGAATATTCCATCAAGCAGCAGCTGGCACTCCCAAACTGTGCCCTTCCAGCATTGATTCATATATCTTCCTCCAGGCCTTCTAAGGAATTACACCCTTTGTTCACCAATAAATCTGATACATTGGTAAGGGATCCAATTGCAGATTTTAAAGCAGGCATTTGTTTTAATTATTTCTGGGGTGGAGAAGGAAACCTGGAAGGAATTGCATGCTGCAAAGTCATGACAGAAAGCAGTAAACAATATCCCAGTCAAGGCACTACTAACTCAGACAAACAATCAAACAGTAAACAACAGCCCAATCAAGGAACCACTGAGAACATTCCCACCAGAACTCACAAGGCAGGGTATATTAAACAGAGAGCAAACCCCTAGCACTGATGATGTTCCTTAGTTGGGTAATGAAATGTCTGTAAAAAAAAACAACAAACCACCACCAAGCTCAGAGAGCATCAAGGACCCCACAGAAATTGGAGCTGTAGAACAGGACTTGCTACCTTCAACCTCATCTTAACTTCCCCATAGGTGTTGTCAAATATGATTAAGGGGCTGAGGCTAAAACATATGAGGAACAGTTGCAGAAACTGGGTATGTGTAGTCTAGTGAAAGGAAGGACTAGGGCAGGGGTAGGCAACCTTGGCTCTTTTATGACTCATGGACTTCAACTCCCAGAATTCCTGAGCCAGCATGGCTCAGCTTGGAAACCTCTCTCTTTCCCCTCAGCATGGCTGGCTCAGGAATTCTGGGAGTTGAAGTCCACGAGTCATAAAAGAGCCAAGGTTGCCTACCCCTGGACTAGGGAGTGACATGATAGCAGTGTTCCAGTATTTGAGGGGCTGCCACAAAGAAGAGTTGTTTGTTGTTGTTGTTGTTAGCTGCGAAGTCGTGTCCCATCGCGACCCTATGGACAATGTTCCTCCAGGCCTTCCTGTCCTCTACCATCTTCTGGAGTCCATTTAAGCTCACGCCTACTGCTTCAGTGACTGCATCCAGCCACCTCATTCTCTGTCATCCCCTTCTTCTCTTACCCTCAACCTTTCCCAGCATTAGGCTCTTTTCCAGTGAGTCCTTCCTTCTTCTCATTAGGTGGCCAAAGTATTTGAGTTTTAGCTTCAGGATCTGGCCTTCTAAAGAGCAGTCAGGGTTGATCTCCTCTAGGACTGACCGGTTTGATCGCCTTGCAGTCCAAAGAACTCGCAGGAGTCTTCTCCAGCACCATACAGTAGCTCAAAGGCCTCAATTCTTTGGCACTCAGCCTTTCTTATGGTCCAACCTTCGCAGCCATACATTGCAACTGGGAAAACCATGGCCTTGACTATACACACTTTTGTTGACAGGGTGATGTCTCTGCTTTTTAGTGTGCTGTCTAGATTTGCCATGGCTTTCCTCCCGAGGAGCAAGCGCCTTTTAATTTCTTGGCTACAGTCCCCATCTGCAGTGATCTTGGAGCCCAGGAAAATTAAAATCTGTCACTACCTCCATTTCTTCCCCATCTATTTGCCAGGAATTAAGAGGGGCGGATGCCATGATCTTAATTTTCTTAACAAAGAAGAGGGGTTGTACCAATTCTCCAAAGGACCTGAATGCAGGACAAGAAATAATGCATGGAAATTTATCAAAGAGAGATCCATCTAGAACTAAGGAGAATTTTCCTGACACTGAGAACAATTAAGCAATGGAATAGTTTGCCTCCAGAGATAGTGGGTGCTCCATCACTGGAGATTTTTAAGAGATTTGACAGCCATTTGTCTGAAATGGTTTTAGAGTTTCCTGCTTAAGCAGGACTGGAAGACCTCCAAGGTCCCTTCCAACTCTGTTATTCTGTTAAAATTAGGCCATAACCAGTTCTACTGGTCCAGTCTTCTCCATTTTCTCTCTCTCTTCTCTTATCCTGAAGCACAGCAAACCAGTTACAGTGGTTATTCCATGAAAGCTGTTTTGCAAGCTAATCAAAACCCAATTACTTCAAGCTGCCTGGTGTGTTGGTCTTCTGGAGCTTCCCAGTGTAGACTCATAAGCTCAGCCCAGTGTGGCACCCCTCGAGAAGAATCCCAGGATGACCCAAAAGCAATTCAACAACCAGTTTAAATGAACTGGATTAAACCAGCTTGATAACATCCTTAGTTCTCTCACTAACATGCCATTAAAATTATTCACTGAAGAAACGCTGGGCTGAGCTGTCAACAGTAGTCCCTTGGTAGTTGCATCCATCTGATGCTTTCTGCAAGGCACCTGATGTACTTACACTAATGCCATGAGGAACGTTGGGAGGTAGAATTGCTAGCGAAAGAAAGAGAGGGTTTTGGAGAATGGGTGTGTGTGTTACTCAGCTCGGTGTTCTGTAGGTTCATATGTAAGCTTCATCCATGCAACATAATTAACCAGGTTAATTAAAAACCTAACGGGTGCATAATATGTTAAGACTGGCTGGTATTTATCTGGGTGAGGTTTCTCTCCTACTCCCCCACCCCCCTTTGCGATAAGATGTTCTAACCTAGCTATGAGGTGATTTGGATTCGTTGTCCACAAAATGAATTAATTCCATAACCAGGTTGTGTGGGTTTTATGAATACAGCCATAAGATGAAAATAACAGAGATTAAATATACTACAACTTTGTCGACATGATTTGCATGATAGCTGCAATTGTCTGTTTTATCAGATCAGTAAATAGTCAGGGGAAAATACGTGTCAGGGTTTGAGGAACAGGAAATCCTGGCCTGGGACAAGCAGGCTTCAGCTCTGTTTCTGAAATGTGGTTGGTTTTTGTGTGTGTGTGTGTGTGTATCTCTGTGTGTGTGTGTCACTGAGCATTAGCTGCCCAGCTCTGCCATCTGTTTACCATTCTGCTCTGAATAATGATCACTAACCCTCCTGCGTTCTAGATGTGATTCTGTGGAATGCCAAGTGTCTTTCCTCCAATGATTTGATCTCTAAACAGCTTCTACTATGGAAATTGGCTCATTTCACCCCAGGTGAACCAACAGCCTTTCCCATCAGCCATATTTAAAATAATAGTGATTTTGGACATCGTACTTTAAGAACAATTCAGACAACCCTGAGCAGGTCCACGGAAAGGCAAGGAAGCTGATCAGGGGACTAAAGACCTGATCTGCACTTTCTACTTGACCCTCCCCTGTAGGGACCAACCATTGCTTCCTGAGTAATGGGATGGATGACATCACCCTGCTCCCTGCCCAGTGAAAATGCACCCTGCAGCTGTGTTTTCCACTTTCAGTTCAAAAATGGCTGTTTTCCAATCACATAACTTCTTCAGAAAGCATAGTTTTCCCAGTGCTTCATTCTCATCTAAAATAGCATTTCTCAAACTTGACAAATTTAAGACATTGCGGACTTCAACTTCCAGAATTCCCCAGCCAGCATTGCATTATAGGGGACTGGAGGCTTAAAAATATGAAGAATGGTTACAGGAATTGGGTGTGTCTAGTCTAAGAAAAAGAAGGACTAGGGGGAGACATGATTGGAATATTCCAATATTTGAGGGGCTGCTACAAAGACGAAGGGGTCAAACTATTTTCCAAAGCAGTAGAAGGCAAGACAAGAAACAATGGTTCAAAACTAACAAAGGAGAGAAGCAACCTAGAACTAAGGAGAATTTCCTAGCAGTAAGACCAATATAGGGACACGGTGGCTCAGTGGGTTAGGATGCTGAGCTTGTCGATCAGAAGGTCGGCAGTTTGGCGGGTCGAATCCCAAGTGCTGCGTAGCAGAGTGAGCGCCTGTTACACATCCCAGCTTCTGCCAACCTAGCAGTTTGAAAGCACGTAAAAATGCAAGTAGAAAAATAGGGACCACTATGGTGGGAAGGTAAGAGCGTTCCGTGCACCTTTGGCGTCTAGTCATGCCGGCCACATGACCACGGAGACATCCTTGGACAAGTGCTGGCTCTTTGGCTTTGAAACGGAGATGAGCACCGGCCCCTAGAGTCGGAAACGACTAGCACGCATGTGCGGGGGAACCTTTACCTTTACCTTTACCTAAGAGCAATCAACCAGTGGAAAGTCTTGCCTTCAGAAGTTGTGGGTGCTCCAACACTGGAGGCTTTTAAAAAGAGATTGGACAACCATTTGTCTGAAATGATATAGGGTCTCCTCCTTGGGCAAGGGCTTGGACTAGAAGACCTCCATGGTCCCTCCCAACTCTGTTATTCTGTGTTCTATGTTCTAAGTAGGCTAGATTCTGATTGCTGCAGGAACTGGCCTGCTTGTGCCTTCCAAGTTCTTTGTTTTCTTTCATAATTTTTCAATTAGTCCTATTCTGTTCCTTACAACCTCCGGTAAGCATCTTTTCAGTTTCTGCCCAGGCTGGATGAAATATGCTTCCCTTGTTTTCCTATGGCTTGGCCATAGTACAGATAGTCCTCGACTTACGACCACCCTTGAGAACAAAAATTCTGTTGCTAAGCAAGATGGTTGTGAAGTGAGTGAGTCATGCCCAACTTTACCATGTTTTGCCACTGTTAAGCGAAGGACTGCAGTGGTTAAGTGAATCAGAGGGTTGCTAAGAGAATCCAGCTTCCTCCATTAGACATTGTTTCTCAGAAGCCAGCTGGGAAAGTAGCAAAGGATGATCACGTGACCCTGGGACACAACCCTACAACCATGGTAAGTACACACTAGTTGCCAAACCTGTGAATTTTGATTAGGTGGGGGTTGCTGCAACAGTTGTTAAGTGAGAGGATTGGTCATAAGCCACTTTTATCAATGCTGTCATAACTTCAAACAGCCACTAAATGAACGCTTGTAAATCAAAGACTATCTGTACAGCAAATATTTCCTTCCATTTTATTTTTATTTTTTAAAAAACAAAACTTTAAATTGTAGTGTAGGAACATTACTATTCTATTTCCATGAAAGTCAACTGTCAGTTCTTCCTGCTGCAAAGTTCTGCAGAGCTAGAGAAGAACTGGAATATGTTTCTCTAGCCCAGGATCTTTTGGTCAGTCGTGTGAATAACCAGAAATGACATTGATGTGTTGGATGTTGGAAACAGAGATGCCTCAAAGGCAGGGGTGGGCAACCATGGCCTATGGCAACTACGCCCCCTTTTTGACCAATGGACCACCTCCCAGAATTCTGGGAGTTGAAGTCCATGGATCGTAAAGAGGTTATGGTTGTCCACCCCCTCTCAAAGTTCCTGCTTTCAAGAGGATGTGTCTTGGAAAAAAAGATCAACTACAGGGTATCTAATTATATTGGACAGCATTGTTGTTCAGGGTTTATTGATTGTTGTCAGCAAATTTCCTGATGTGTCACCAGTAACTGTCACTAGCATCTTCAAATGTACTGTATGCTTTACAGACCACAAGCAAATGAATAGGGATTAATTCCACTCCTGTCGTTACAGCCAGAGATACTGACAACATCATCATCAACATCATAATATAATAGAGTTGAAAAGGATCTTGGAGGTCATCTAGTCCAACCCCCTGCTCAGGCAGGAAACCCTATAACCCTTCAGACAAATGGCTGTCCAGTCTCTTCTTAAAAACTTCCAGTGTTGGAGCATTCACAACTTCTGGAGGCAGGTTGTTCCACTGGTTAATTGTTCTAATGTCAGGAAATTTCTCCTTAGTTCTAGGTTGCTTCTAGAATAGAATAGAATAGAATAGAATAGAATAGAATAGAATAGAATAGAATAGAATAGAATAGAATAGAATAGAATAGAATAGAATAGAATAGAATAGAATAGAAGAATAGAATAGAATAGAAGTAGAGTAGAGTAGAGCAGGATAGAATAGAATAGAATAGAATAGAATAGAATAGAATAGAATAGAATAGAATAGAATAGAATAGAATAGAATAGAATAGAATAGAATAGAATAGAATAGAATAGAACTGGAAGGGACCTTGGAGTTCTTCTAGTCCAGTCCCCTGCTCAAGCAGGAGAACCTACACCAATATAAGTAGTTATACTTGGAGTATAATTGATAAGCACCAGTAGGTTAAAACTATTAAGTCACCATTTATTTATTACACTTATATGCCACCTATCTCATGATTCAAGGGTGACTCTGGGTGTCATGGGTTGTCTTGAAAGCAAATTGGACTTAATGGACATTAGTTGAGCTATGGCTATGTAGCCAGTTCAAGCTTAATAAATGGCATATGAGTAAGGTAAGGGGGATCATATTTCCCAGGATAAAATGTTCCAAAAAATTAGCCACCCCAAGTCTGAGACCCATTGTTCAAGATTCGCAGACACCTGCAGAGGAAGCAAGCTACAAAATATACAGTATGTCATGATACAAAACCCAAAACTCATGTACTTGGACAAGAGATTGATATGTATGTATGTATGTATGTATGTATGTATGTATGTATGTATGTATGTATGTATGTTAAATGTTTGTTAAGAGCCAGTGGCCTAAAGGTTAGAACAATTGCCTAAGGTGCAATCGGCCCAGGTTCGAATCTCAGAAGGGTGTGGCTGACTGATGAGAACAAATAAGTTTGAAATGCATATCAGTCTCCCTTTAATTCTTTGTTATCAATCCAAAAAATTTACACACACACACATGCATACACACACACACACACGCATACACACACACACACACACACATACACACACACACACACACACACACACACACACACACACACATATATATATAAGAAATTTTTAATTTTATTTAAGATACTGTATGAGTTTCTTAACAGGGACGCGGTGGCTTCTTAAGTATCTAGTGAAGGAATCTGTACTTTGAGTGTACATCAGTGGATTGAAGGTACTTCTGAATTGATAGGATACAGACATTAGCAGTTTGGCTTACAAGATAAATTTAGGTTAAATCCTAGTTTGCACAAAATTACCTGAGAAAATTTGGGGTAAAGGTGTTTGTACATGTTGCATATTGGGAAAAATGTTTTCAGAACTGACTAGTGCTGACCTTATTATTATCATCTGGGAATGCTGGATGTGATATAAGTAAGACTTGTCACCTCATCTATATTTATTCTTTCCAACATAATAAAATGCCATAAAATATCTAAAGGGATCAAGACTCCATCAGTGCAATACAGGAGAAAGGCAAAAGTCTAGTAAAGTACATCCTTGAATACCAGCTAGCAGTCAGAAGACACAATGAAAACTCCTTAATCTCACAACACCTGGCAAATTCAACAACAGTTACAACTGGGAAACTATAAGGATTCTAAAAGCTAAAGCCAAAAATGCTAGGAAATTCCTGGATGCTTGGCATTCAGTCAAATGACCTGTCAACAGGCACATGGAAACAAACCATACTTACATATCATTCAAAAGAGACCAAAAAAGCTAAGAAGCAAACAAAAAGACTGGGACATATCCTCTCCAACAGCGAACACCCAAATAAGCAGCGATTAACCCCTAATTAAGATTTAAGGTGCTGGTACTTACCTTTAAAGCCCTACATGGCTTAGGACCGGGATACTTGCAGGACCATCTGCTGCCGGGAACAAATTCCCATCGCCCAGTACGCTCACACAGAGAAGGCCTCCTCAGGGTACCGTCGGCTAGACAATGTCGGCTGGCAACCCCCAGGGGGAGGGCCTTCTCTGTGGGAGCACCAGCCCTTTGGAACCAGCTCCCCCCTGAGCTTCGGATGGCCTCAGATCTCCAGTCCTTTCGCCGTGGCCTCAAAACACTCCTTTTCCACCTGGCTGACCTGGACTGACAGGGATTTTAATTATGTTTTTTATTTTTAACTCTAATTTTTAATTTTTTTAATTTTAATTTTAATTTATTGTACAGAGGCCTTTAATTTTAATTTTATCTTAACTTCTGTATTTATTATATGTTATTGTTGTTAGCTGCCCTGAGTCCTTCAGGAGATAGGGCGGCATATACAGTAAGTCCCAATAATAAATAAATAAATAAATAAATAAATAAATAAATAAATAAATAAATAAATAAATAAATAAATAAATAAATAAATAATCAAGCAAAAAACAACACATTTATCAAAGAACTACTAAGGAGAAAACCATATCTTCACCAACACTAATAGGGCAGGCTTCTGTATTATATAAGCAGGGAGCAAAACCCGCACTCATTTGCACTGATGAAGTTACCTAGCTGGGTAATGAAACATCTGCAAGCATACAACCAAACTCAGAGCACCAACAACTGTACAGCTTAACTTTTCCCTGATGTGAGCTCTTGTTTTTTACACCATCATTCCCTTTTGTGTATCTAATCTGATAAAGTCTTTTGCATCTGTTATAAAGAAATAATTTTAGGACAATTCCATAATCAGATAAAACTACTGGATGCCGTTCCATCTCAGATTGCCCAAGGAGCTTCTGATACAGTTCTGCAGAGCAATTGCTGAGTTACTGAGTCTGTCATTTGTATTTCTGCAATTGTCTGGTTGGGTTCAGCAACCAAACAAGACAGGTACAGACTTCAATGGATAGTTAGAAGTTAGAACCACAGGGAAAAAAAACAACAATTGCAGCCAGCCTGCCTTCCATCGAGGACCTAGATACAGCTTGAGCCAGAAAGAGGGCTGTGAAACTCTCTACAGACCTCTCACATCCTGGACATAAACTGTTTCAACTCCTCCCCTCACGCTGCCACTATAGGGCATTGCATGCCAAAAGAATTAAACACAAAGACATTTTCTTCCCCCATACCATCACTTTGCTGTACATCTTATTCCCATAGCAGTGTCTTATGTCTAAGGATATTTACCCATGTAGTAGGACCAGTGGTGGGATTCAGATATGTGAACAACCAGTTCTCTGTGTGGATGCCACTTCTGGAAGTCCATTCTGGGCCTGGAGAACAAAAAATTAGCTAGAGGTTCTGCCGAACTGGTGCGAACTGGCTGAATCCCACCACTGAGGAGGACTGTATTACTATTATCCTTCTTATCTTTCCTATTATCTTCTCCTATTAGGATCTTATGATTATATCATTTTATTGTTTGTATGTACACTGAGAGCTTAAGCACCGGAGACAAATTGCCTTTTGTGTCCAATCACACTTGGCCAATAAAGAACTATTCTATTCTATTCTATTCTATTCCATTCCATTCCATTCCATTCCATCTTGGTTCTCTCTCACCAATATCTAGGGGGGATTTCATTGACTCTGCTATTCCTAGCCAACTGGGGTGGGGGATCCTTACTGGTTAAGTCTTACTAAAATGTCCCCTCCTATAAAATGCATCACCTTTCCTTGTACTTAAGTTTGAAGCCATAAGTTTGAGGGCAGGGCCTGTGTCCCTTAATTTCATTTATGAACAACACCTGCCACCTGCAAGGCTGCAGAATGTACTGAGTTTTTAAACACCAGCCACAAAGTACATTTTTTTCAAGCAGGAACCAAACTGTGCTGAGTGTTATTTCCAGCCTTGCTATGAGCAATAGGCCTTTGGGTAGCCTATAATAACATCCTGGCAAACTGTATGAAATATAGCACCTTTCCTATGGCAAATGTCATATTTAATCAAGATGATTTGGTATAATCACCTGGAAATTACACAGCTTTTCAGATTCAAAAGGTGCAACCACAAGGATGCCTCTATGAAAGGAGTAGCTAATATAATACATTTTTTTTTCCATCAAGCCTTTTAAAATTTTCATCCTTCAAGCTGAGCTGGAAAGTTTGGGCTTATTATCAGCATCATAATCAAATCGTCATTAAAAGTCCAA
>NC_138202.1:348802891-348855391 GCF_964194415.1 Vipera berus
GTTCTCACCTATTCTTCAGGAGCGCCAGGAAGCCTAGTTGAGGATCTCCCTTCCTTGTGAGGCAGGCATGGCTGAGAGATGATTTTCCTCAAATCACCCAGTCAGTTTCCGCAGCTGAGGGTAAATTTGAACTTTGATCTCATCAGTTTTAGGCCAACATTTAACCACTGCACCACATTGCTTTTCTCCAAGCAAAACTGTCCATGTTTAATTTTTAACATCATATTAGAAGGGAATGCTAAGAGAACAAGCATTTATTAGAAAACATATTTAGATCCTAGCAAAAATACCAATAGCACTTAGCACTTAGACAAAATGAAATTCAATAGTGAAAAAAGTAAGGTTCTACATTTAGGCAAGAAAAACCAAATGTACAGGTAAAGTATAGGGGGTACCTTGCTCAATAGTAGTAAATGTGAAAAGGATCTTGGAGTCCTAGTGGACAATCACTTAAATATGAGCCAGCAGTGTGCTGCAGCTGCCAAAAAAGCCAACACAGTGCTAGGCTGCATTAACAGAGGGATAGAATCAAGATCCCATGAAGTACTAATACCACTTTACAATGCTTTGGTAAGGCCACACTTGGAATACTGCATCCAGTTTTGGTCACCATGATGTAAAAAAGATGTTGAGACTCTGGAAAGAGTACAGAGAAGAGCAACAAAGATGATTAGGGGACTTGAGGCTAAAACATATAAGGAATGGCTACTGGAATTGGGTATGTCTAGTTTAATGAAGAGAAGGGTGAGGGGTGACATGATAGCAGTGTTCCAATATCTCAGGGGCTGCCACAAAGAAGACGGAGTCAAGCTATTCTCCAAAGTGCCCAAAGGCAGGACAAGAAGCAACAGATGAGAGAAGCAACTGAGAACTAAGGAGAAACTTCCTGACACTTAGAACAATTAACCAGTGGAACAACCTGCCTCCAGAAGCTGTGAATGCTCCAACACTGGAAGTTTTTAAGAAGAGACTGGACATCCATTTGTCCGAAATGGTATAGGGTTTCCTCTCTGAGCAGGTAGTTGGACTAGATGACTTCCAAGGTCCCTTCCAACTTTACTATTATGATTATGATATACAACCTCTTAGTGCTTTACACAGTTTCTATGTGATTTACAGAGTCAGCATATTGCCCCCAACAATCTGGATCCTAATTTTACAAACCTTGGAAGGATATAAGGTTGAGTCAACTTTGAGGCGGTCAGGATCGAACTACTGGCATTTGGCAGAGTTAGCCTGCAATAGTGCATTCTAATCACTGTACCAGCACAGCTCAGTAGTGACCCATGTCTATTCAACTGTGTCTAGGCTTGGAAGCTGAGTACAGCCATCTCTGCTTAATTCTTAGACAAGTGGCAACTACTAGTAGAACCAGCTGACTTAGAAAAAGCTAAGCATGGTACTACCACATAAGAATTTGTATGGGATATCATGAGGACATCCCAGGTTTGTAGGTTATACTCAGATAAAATGGTGTACTTGTTCAGTCTTACAGTGCCAGAAGGGAAGTATTATGTACAGTATATCTGGGATAATTGTATTAATTGAGCAACTCAAAGAGACTCAACAAATACAGTTAGTAGAAGATACTGTTCATTGTATGTTTAATTACTAAAATTCCATTTGTCCAAAATGGCATAGGGTCTCCTGCCTGAGCAGAGGGTTGGACTAGAAGATCTCCAAGGTCCCTTCCAATTCTGTTATTCTGTGCTTCCATATTCTTTCAAGAAAATGACACGAATGTACCAGGATTAGTCTTTGGAGAGCCAGTTTTGTCTTGTTGTTAAGACACCTGTCTAGAAACTGGGGGACTGTGAATTCTAGTCCCACCTTTGGCATGAAAGCCAGCTAGAACAATTTGGGCCAGTCACTCTCAGCCCAATCCATCTCACAGGGATATTGTTGTGGGGAAAATAGCAGAGGGAAGAAGTATTCAATATGTTCACTTTGAGCTATCTATAAATCTAAACCACATGAACAAACAGATGAGAGGCCATCAAAAAAACCCAGACTCAGGATGAGAACAATTGCAAAAACATCCTAGTAGAAGACAATGGCAAACTACTTCTGTGTTGGGCCAAGAAAACTGCAAGGATGTACATGTATAAAGATAAAGATAACGGTTTCCCTTATCCAGTCTTGTCCAACTCTAGTGGGCAATGCTTATCTCTGTTTCTTAGCCAAGGGAGGCCAGCATTGTCCGAAGACACTTACGTGGTCATGTGGCCAGCATGACTATATGCCAAGGTTCACGGAATGCTGTTACTTTCCCACTGAAGTGGTACCTATTCATCTACTTGCATTTGCATGCTTTTGAACTGCTAGGTGGGCAGGAGCCGGACCAAGTAATGGGAGCTCACCCTATTGTGCGGCACTCTGGTCTCAAACCTGGGCTTTCCAGCTGACAAGTTGGTAGTCTTTAACTACTGAGCCATCATGCCCACATATACAGGAATCATCAGGAGACTATTTTTATACATCTACATATGTACAACACTGATCTCCTCTCCAAAATCTACATGAAAGATGTGCATGAATGGAAAATACATTACTGGAAGGAAATGCCTATGAAAATGGATGCAATCCATTGCTACCATCATCCTTATTTTTAATTACCCCATGTGGCTGGCATAAAGTAATTCTACAAAAGAACGAATGCCTTCTTTTTTTTACCAATGGTATACAGTACATCTTTCCAGAGCAGCTCCGGTTTGACAGCCCTGCACCCTGTCTCCTTTACATCAGACAGAATCAAAACCCTTGCCTGTCTCACTGACAGCTGACAGACAAGTGCCTTCTCCTTCCCTCCTTGCACAGTCCTCCCGAGCTATCTTTAACTTCCTTAACTTTGGGCGAGATCAAATTGGCCCTTCAGCAAAAGGATCCTCTGGAGACACAGTGAGAAGTTTCATTGTAACCTCTTCCCAGTCTGGCAAATGAGGCTCTTAAATAACGATGTTTTAACAAAAGGCTGGTATTATAATCAGGGAAGCTTGTGCAAAGCACAGTTTCCATCTCTGCCTGCAAGAGAAAGTGATGGTAACCAGCTCCTTTTTCTTGCAGCTGGACATTACGTATCTCTATGGAGATTCTCAGTCATCCAGGTCATGGTTGTCCCGAAGGTGCTTTTTTCAAAAGGCAACTGGACTTTCTTTGGGTTTTTCTTTTTTTCTCCTTGAAGACAGTTCACTTCTCATTATTATTATTTTTTATTTCTGAATGAATGGTGGAGAATGGGAGAATTTATGGAATGGAAGGACTGCAAGGAATATAAATCCTTCCAGTCCCCACCATTCAGTCAGAACTGAAGAAGCTTCTTGGATGAAAAGTGAAACAACTTCAAGGAGAAAATAAGAACAAAGAAAGTCCAGTTGCCTTCTGGGAAAAAAAAGCACTTTGGGGATGGACTTTCCATAGCACCGCCAAGGTCCTCGAATGTGAAAGTCAACACACGCATTACACAGGTGCTAAAGCGGTTTTGCAATTGGTACAGGTGCTAAAACTGTGTGGAAGGGAAGACCAGCACCCAGATCTTGCTTAACTTTTTGCTTAATTTTTAGCAAAATCCAACCAGATTAAAATCAGACCAACAATCAAGTAAACAATACCTCAGGCAAGGAACTGCCAAACAGTCAATAAATATCCCAGCCAAATAACCTCTAAGACCCATTCCAGGGCAAGCCACTAGAATGTAAACTAAGAGTAAACCCCATTCCTTTCTAGCACTGATGATGTTACCTAATTTGGGTAATGAAAGTCAGTTTATAGCTGGAAGGGACCTTGGAGGTCTTCTAGTCTAACCCTCTGCTTAAGCAGGAGATCCTATACCATTTCAGACAGCTGGCTGTCCAGTCTTTTCTTAACAACCTCCATTGTTGGAGCACCCACAACTTCTAGAGGCAAGCTGTTCCACTGGTTAATTGTTCTCACTGAAATGTCTGTGAGAAAACAACCAAGCTCAAAGAGCGCCGTGGACCCCTTATCTCAACTCCTGAATTACACATGTTCTCCTTGATTAAAATCCAAGCCATCAACCCACCTACCCAAGCAAAAACTCCTTATTGCCTCCTCCATTGACTCCCTCTTCTGCCCTCACAGGATCCATAGCCCTTCTTTCTTACCTTTGGTCTCCTCTGCCATCAACCGGACCCTCGTCCCTCTACCACATCCATCACCTTGGCACCTCTGCTTCTCTCTGGAGCCTTGAAAAGCCAGGAAATGCTGCATCTTGCACAATGGCTTCCTGCAGAGATAACAGCTGTCACTTATGTTACGGAACAAGCTTAAAGAAAGCCATAACTCTGAATGTATTCCAAAATCCTACAAAGGCAAATGTTTAGGAGAACCTCTTAAGGTTTAAAAATCTTCTCCTTTTGGAGAAGTCTATGATAATACCAATAATAATTGAATGATAGATGGTTTGATATTTTTACTCTTCCCCCCCCTTGTTTTTCTATTATAGAGAATCAGAAGCCTTTGGCAACTATAATAGTGTAAAAGTATAGTGAGTGAAAAAATAATGTTAAGATGTAGGGGTTGACAAGAGGAACATTTCAGATAGATGTGACCTATCTTTTGGACATTTGGTTCATCAGCTTCACTGTGTTGGAAGAAAAATCTGGTCTGGTTCTCTTTTTCAAAATAATATTTTATTAATTTTCTAATTTTACATTTAGGTATTTAAAAAGCAATGTGGTGGCTGGGTTAATCAATAGTTCAATAACATACAAAAATATTTAGTACAAATCTCAAGTTACAACATCAAATATTTCCTCTCTTTTTTCCCTTAACATCTACTCATCTTTAAGGTAATACAATTCTTTTTATATCAACTAAGTAAAAACATCAGTATTACATTCACAAACTTTTAGCTTATACATGTCTTAATTACTTCTACATTCAATCTTTATAGACAATCAATGTCCTGTTATTGGTTTTTTCCCCAATTTTTAGTTTCCCATCAAAATTCAAATTCAACATTTGATATTTATAACCAAAGTTTCCCTTATCTCAATTCATAACAGAATCTAATGTTCAAAATACACATCTTATCTATTTGAGTATAGTCTGGTCTGGTTCTTATTCCAAGCCTGGAGAAAGACGCAGGCGAAATGAACTGAAGGGAACTGCAATTGAAAAGGTGGTCTCTATTTATTTCATAGACAAAAACTACAGTGATAGGAATGTAAAATTCACTCAAGCTCAAAGTTTAAGAGAGAACTTTTACAAAATGTTTTATAGATGGCATCTAGATCCTAAAAAGCTTGCAAGTATGTATCCGAATTATCAGCCTAAATGTTGGAGGTGTGGTGATGAAGAGGCAACATATTTTCACATATGGTGGACATGTAAAAAGGTCAAGGCTTTTTGGATAAAAGTCTGGTGGAATATGCAGAAGATTTTTAAACGGAGGATAAAGTTTTGTCCGCAATTTTTTTTGTTGGGAATAATTGTTGACGCTACAGTTGTGGACTCTAAGTTGATGTTGAATTTAGTTACGGCAGCAAGACTTTTGATAGGTCAATATTGGAAGAAAGAGGAACTGCCGACTATACAAGAGTGGATTTTAAAGGTTTCCGACTTGGCAGAGATGGCGAAGATTTCGGCCTATTTGAAAGATTACTCGCAAGAACATTATATTATGGAATGGAGAAAATGGATTGAGTTTATCCAGAATAAGTATAGGGTCAAGAAGTTTTATCTAGCATTTGAATAAGTCTTCTTTCGTTTTCTTTTTTCTTTTTTTATTTTGTCTTCTATATATATTTAATAATGCTAAGTTTTGTTTGATCCTATATAAGTTAGAGAGTGATGGATTTTAGAATTTATAGTTGTTAGTATATGGTTGTTTATGATTGCTTTTTTATATATATATACCTTGTATTTAGCTCTGGGAAGTCCGGGGGGGGGAGGGGGGTTAGGGGGAGGTGGGGGGGAGGAGGGAGGGGGGGAGGGGGGGAAGGGGGGAGGTAGGGAGGGGAGGAGGGAGGGGGAAGGGGGTTTTTTAAAGGAAAACTGTATTTTTAAAACTTTTCAATAAAAAAAACAAAAACAAAAAAAAACTACAGTGATAGCGGCATGTTTCTGGGGTGGCTGACAAATGGGGTTGAGAGTAGGTGGGCTTTTATACATTCTTTGGGGCTTTGTGATTGAGATGCCTGTTCGTGTGCAAAAATATGTCCTTTAATGTTTTAATGGCTGTTGCCAGATTCCTATGGGGTCATGTAGGGGTCATGGCTGGCTGTACAAGCAAAAGGGGAAATGAAAATCCTAGGTGTTTTCTTGGAGCTAAGCTTGTCAATTTTGGCTCCTTGCTAATTGTGTTGCTTATTCAGAGTTTCTGGCTGCTCTTTGTTTATGAATAGAGTGGATCAGCTTTCTGTAGGGAAACAAAATATCCATTCCTAAAAACTTCAGTCTTCTGCTTGGGGCTGTTTTCCTATAGCAGGAAGACTGGGGCTGCTTTCTGCCTTTAAGATGTTTCACCTCTTCTCCTTTAGGAGAAATATTCTATTCTGCCTCTTTTTAAATTTTAGAATAAAGAATATTTTATTCTGGGGAGGGGGGAGCTTCTCTACAATAGTCATGAGATGTGAGGGCCTTTAGGAAGATCTGGGAGGATTTGTGTGTGTGTGGGGGGGGAGATGTAGGATGGCAAATTTCAGGAATCGGATACTATCATGACTCCTGCTTGAAGAGCAGGTGGCAATGATGGCTAGAAGTGCCTTTGCTCAATTACATGTGGGGCACAATTGAGATCAGAAGTTCTGTTGCTAAGCAAGGTGGTTGTTAAATGAATCATGCTCCAATTGTATGCCCTTTTTTGCCATGGTTGTTAAGCGAACCATGGCAGTTTTTAAGTGAACTATTTGGTCATTAAATGAACCTTGCTTCTCCCATTGACTTTGCTTGTCAGAAGCTGGATGGGAATGTCTCAAATGGCAATCACATGACTCTAGAATGCTACAACTATCATAAGACAAGTCAACATATAGACAAAGTCCTAAAGCAGGGGTAGGCAACCTTGGCTCTTTTATGACTCGTGGACTTTAACTCCCACAATTCCTAAGGCACCTCAGGAATTCTGGTGGTTGAAGGAGGCCACCGTTCCTCAGATAGTCGGGTGTGAATCTCTCTTATTGAGGTTTGGTCCTAGGGCGCAGTTGGGCTTGCTTCTCGCGTACCTTTCGCCTAGTCGCGTAGCAGCAGCCCTGCCCGAGCTTCTCGATATCCTCTCAGGGCTGGTGATTGAGTTTCCTAAACTTATGGTTTTGGGAGACTTCAATCTACCATCCCTGGGAGGAGCATCTGAGTTAGCTCGGGAGTTCATGGCTTCCATGACGGCCATGGACCTGACGCAGGTAATTCATGGACCGACCCATGAGGGAGGCCACACCCTTGACTTGGTTTTCTTATCTGGTCGGTGGTTAGATGATCTTGGTGGGGGCTCTCCAATTGTTATGCCCCTGTCATGGACCGATCATCATCTCCTGCGGCTGGTCTTCTGTTTTGCCACTCCCCACCGTGGGGTTGTTGAGCCAACTAGATAGTTCCGCCCCAGGCGCTTAATGGACCCTGAGAGGTTTCAGGCAGCGCTGGGGGCCCCACCTGCCTCCCCAGCTCACAGCTCGGCGGATGCCTTAGTGGAGGCCTGGGAAAGGACGGCCACGGAGGCACTTGACCGAGTTGTACCCTTGCGGCCCCTGACCCGGCGCAGATCCCAATGGGCTCCATGGTTCTCCGCGGAGCTCCGGGAGATGAAGCGTCGGAGACGGGGCCTAGAGAGCGTCTGGAGGTCCAGCCGATCTGAATCCAACCGATTGCGACTAAGAACCCATATTAGGTCTTATCTCGCTGCGATAAGGGTAGCGAGATCTAACTACTTCGCTGCCCTCATCGCGTCCGCAGATAATCGCCCGGCTGCCCTGTTTAGGGTGACCCGCTCCCTCCTTAACCAGGAGGTTAGTGGGGATCCCTTGCAGGGGCGTGCCGAGGAATTTAGTCAACATCTGTCGGACAAAATCGCTCGGATTCGGACCGGTTTGGACTCCGACTGGGCAGTATCGGACGATCAGGACACGAGCGATCTTGTCGATGTCACCTGGGAGGAGTTCGATCCTGTGACTCCGGAGGAAGTGGACAGGATCATGGGGAGGCTGAGCTCCACCACATGTTTATTGGACCCGTGCCCTTCCTGGCTGGTTTATGCAGCCCGGGAGGGGACACGAGGCTGGTTCCAGGCGGTTATAGCTGCTTCTTTGAGTGAGGGTAGTTTTCCCGCCGCCCTGAAAGAGGCGGTGGTGAGACCTCTCCTCAAGAAGCCTGCCTTGGATCCGGCTGTTTTGAATAACTTTCGTCCGGTCTCCAACCTTCGCTTCCTTGCGAAGGTTGTTGAGAGTGTGGTGGCGCACCAGCTCCCTCTGGTCCTGGATGAAGCGGATTATCTAGACCCGTACCAATCGGGCTTCAGGCCTGGGTACAGCACGGAGACGGCATTGGTCGCGCTGGTGAATGATCTCTGGAGGGCTCGGGACAGAGGATACTCCTCTGTTCTAGTCCTATTAGATCTCTCAGCGGCTTTCGATACCATCGACCATGGTATCTTGCTGCGGCGTCTCAGGGGATTGGGAGTGGGAGGCACGGTTCTTCAGTGGTTCTCCTCCTATCTCCTGGGACGCTCGCAGTCGGTGTTGACAGGGGGGCAGAGGTCGACCGCGAGGCCTCTCGCTTGTGGAGTCCCTCAGGGGTCGGTCCTCTCGCCCCTTCTGTTCAACATCTATATGAAACCGCTGGGCGAGATCATTCGTGGTTTTGGAGTTGGGTACCATCAGTATGCTGATGATACCCAACTTTTCATTTCGACCCCAAACCACCCCAGTGATGCCCTCGACGTGATGTCCCGGTGCCTGGAGGCGGTCCAGGTCTGGATGGGGAGGAACAGGCTTCGTCTCAACCCTGACAAGACGGAGTGGCTGTGCGTACCGGCATCTCGGGATATTCAGGATATCCCACCCCTCATTATGGGGGGTGAGTCATTATCTCCTGTAGATAGGGCTCGCAACTTGGGAGTCCTCCTAGATTCACAGCTCTCTTTAGAAGACCATATTGTAGCTGTAACTAGGGGGGCGTTCGCCCAGGTTCGCCTGGTGCGCCAGTTGCGGCCCTATCTAGACCGGGATGCCTTGCGCACGGTCACTCATGCGCTCGTGACCTCTCGTCTTGATTACTGCAACGCTCTCTACATGGGGCTACCCTTGAAGACCACTCGGAGGCTCCAACTGGTACAGAATGCAGCCGCGAGAGTTGTATCGGGGGTCTCCCGATACTCCCGTGTTACACCTTTGCTCCGCGAGCTGCATTGGTTACCAGTTGTCTTCCAGGTGAGGTTCAAGGTGTTGGTAATGACCTACAAAGCCCTCCATGGCATGGGTCCAGAATACCTTGGGGAGCACCTGCAGCCGGCGTCATCTTCCCTCCACCCAGTACGCTCCCACAGAGAGGGCCTCCTCAGGGTGCCGCCAGTCAAAGAATGCCGACTGGTGACCCCCAGGGGGAGAGCGTTCTCTGTGGGTGCACCGGATTTATGGAACCATCTTCCGGTAGAGCTCCGGATGGCGCCCGATCTCCGCTCCTTCCGGCGCGACCTTAAAACCCATCTCTTTAACGAAGCGGGCCTGGCCTGATGGGACGGGGTGGGATTGTTACTATGATTTTAATTTTAAATTTGTATTATTATGGGCACTGTTTAATCATGTTTTAATAATTTTAATTTTTTTGTACCTGTTTTTATGTATTGCCCTGTTAACCGCCCTGAGTCTCTTGAGAGAAGGGCGGTATATAAATTAAATTAATAAATAAATAAATAAATACCCCTGCCCTAAAGGAAAACAAGATAAAAGTAATGGTGCATGCTCTGGCCAAGCATCCAAATGGTCAAATATGACCATGGGGTTGCTGTAGTGGTTTTAAGTGCAAGGAACGGTTGTAAGTCACATTTGTCAGTGCCATTGTAACTTCAAATGGTTGCTAAACAAATGGTTGTAAGTCATGCCCTGTATGCCCTTTCTTGGACATGGAGGCTTATCCCCCTGTCTAGAATACTGCAATGCGCTCTACATGGGGCTACCCTTGAAAAGTATCCAGAAGATTCAGCTGGTACAGAATGCAGTCATGTGAGCAATGTTGGATGCCCCAAGGCCAGTGGATGTAACACCTTTGCTGCATGAGCTATATTGGATGTTGGTTTGCTTCTGGGTGCAATTCAACGTGTTGGTTTGAAGTCCTATATGACTTGGGGTAACCTAAGGGGCCATTACATTGGTCCTTCCCACCCAGTAAGGCAGGAAGGGTATGCTGTGGACCCTGTTAATTAATTTTTTTGGCTGGTGGGGTCCAGGAAGAGAGCCTTCTCAATCGTTGCCCCTGACCTTTGGCTCATTCTCCCCCCAGGAATGAGGCACACCCCTCCCCAGTCTTTTGGAAATGCTTAAAGACCTGCCTCTGCCAACTCACCTGTGGTCTACAGAGGAGCAGACAGCCCTGGGGCTGATTAGCACCATAAAAACTCTCCCCTACCATTTTAATTTAAACTACTTCATTCTTGTTTTAATTGCCTAACCCTAACCCTAAGATAAAAGGGATGCAGTGGCTCAGTGGGTTAGGATGCTGAGCTTGTCGATCAGAAGGTTGGCAGTTTGGCGGGTCGAATCCAGAGTGCCGCGTAGCAGAGTGAGCGCCTGTTACTCGTCCCAGCTTCTGCCAACCTAGCAGTTCGAAAGCACGTAAAAATGCAAGTAGAAAAATAGGGACCACTAGGGTGGGAAGGTAACAGCGTTCCGTGCGCCTTTGGCGTCCAGTCATGCCGGCCACATGACCATGGAGACGTCCTCGGACAAGCGCTGGCTCTTCGGCTTTGAAACGGAGATGAGCACCGGCCCCTAGAGTTGGAAACGACTAGCACGCATGTGCGGGGGAACCTTTACCTTTACCTTTAACCCTAAGATATGCAGATGATACCACTCTAATGGCAGAAAGTGAAGAACTAAAGAGTCTCTTGTTGCGGGTGAAGAAGGAGCGTGCAAAACTTGGGTTGAAACTTAACATTAAGAAAACCAAGATCATGGCATCCGGCCCTCTCAATTCCTGGCAAATAGATGGGGAAGAAATGGAGGTAGTGACAGATTTCATTTTCCTGGGCTCCAAGATCACTGCAGATGGGGACTGTAGCCAAGAAATTAAAAGACGCTTGCTCCTGGGGAGGAAAGCCATGGCAAATCTAGACAGCACACTAAAAAGCAGAGACATCACCCTGCCAACAAAAGTGTGAATAGTTAAGGCCATGGTTTTCCCAGTTGCAATGTATGGTTGTGAAAGTTGGACCATAAGAAAGGCTGAGCGCCAAAGAATTGAGGCCTTTGAACTATGGTGCTGGAGAAGACTCCTACAAGGCGTTGGACTGCAAGGTGTTCAAACTGGTCAGTCCTAGAGGAGATCAACCCTAAATGCTCTTTAGAAGGCCCTAACAACAACATAGTACAGGTGATCCTTGACCATTCGATTAGTGACTGTTTGAAGATACAACAACACTAAAAAAGCCACTTACGACAATTTTTGTGATCAAAATTCAGATGCTTATTTATGATGCTTATTTATGATGGTTGGGGTGTCCCAGGGTCATGTGATCCCCTCTTGACAAGCAAAGTCAGAGGAGAAGCCTTGGTGGAGCAGTGGGTAATGCCTCCTTAAGTAACACCAGCTGCCTGTAATTAGTGCAGGTTCGCATCCCACCAGGCTCAAGGTTGACTCAGCCTTCCATCCTTCCGAGGTAGGTAAAATGAGGACCCAGATTGTTGGGGGCAATTAAGCTGACTTTGTAATAATGCGGCTTGGGGTGTGTGTGTGAAAGCCCTAATAAGCAGGCATATACATAGAATGAAGGCTACTGCTAAGTTTGTAAGCCGCCCTGAGTCTTCGGAGAAGGGCGGGATATAAATGGAATTAAAATAAAATAAATAAAAATATTAACTTAACAATTGCATTACTAACTTAACAACTACAGTGATTCAATTAACACCTGTGGCAAGACAGGTTGTGAAATGAGGCAAAGCTTACTTAACAACTTTTTTTTACTTAGCAACAGAAATTTTGGGCTCAGTTGTAGTTGTAAGTCAAGAACTACCTGTAAGTCAATGACTACCTATATAGCTTTTATGTTTTTATGTCTATTTGTACATAGCCCAGAGTTGATCTCTGTGCGTATGTGTATATACTCTCTCTCTCTCTCTCTCTCTCTCACACACACACACACACAAACACACACCAACTGAGCTGTGTACAAATAGACAAAAAACAAAATACACATACACACAGAAAAAGGTATAAGTGAACTAAGGATATATAAATTGGGCTAAACCTGATATTTGTCCATGCCACATGTATATTAGCATTTTAGAACTGGGAGCTGAAGCAGCATGGAAGAAAAACGTGTTCAGCAAAGACAACTCCTATCAGGTTATGCCACCTCTCGCTGTCCATCTCTCGAGAAGGACGTGACAAATCAGTGACACAGCATATGAAAAAGCAAAGGAAAGGTTAAAGTATGGGAAGCAATTACTGGGTCATTTTATCTATTTATTACATTTATTTAGCTATCTGTTTCACTCTGACTCTGGTGGCTCACACCAATTTAAAAACAACAGGAACTGTAAAAACATGAACACAACCACATACAACTATCTTAAAGGCAGGATTAAACATTCAATGAAGCATAATTGCATACAGCTAGTGAATATAAATATACACCCATTTAATATATCCATTTCTAAGACTCGCCATTGATGCCAGTCGTGAAGCACAGCCAAGTCTTCAGGGCTGGGAAAAGAAATTGTACTGGCACCACTAAATTGCATGTATCTATAACAGGGCAAAATAACAGAATAACAGAGTTGGATGGGACCTTTGGTATCTTCTAGTCCAGGGGTGTCAAACTCAATTTCTTTGAGGGCCGCATCAGCATTGCGGTTGCCCTCAAGGGGCCGGGTGGATAGGGCCAGGGTGGGCATGGCCTACTGGGTGGGCATGGCTAGAGTGCGTATGGCCTACTGGGTGGGCGTGGCCAGCTCTATATCGTTCGCATCAAGGGTGCCTATGGGGGCCTGGGCAGGAGTGGGACAGATCTGAGGGTCTCTGGCAGAAAAAGGGTCTCTGGGCCAGGGCCAAGGCAATGGGGGCCGTTCCCTCACTGTTTCCAGGATGGCTTCCTAGGCCACATGAAACCACTTCACGGGCCGGATCCGGCCCCCGGGCCTTGTGTTTGACACGTCTGTAATCTAATCCAACCCCTTGCTCAGGTAGGAATACCCCTTTTCATTCCGGACAAATAGCTATTCTGTCTCTTCTTGAAAACCTCCTGTGATGGAACACCCACAATGTCCAGATGCAAGTAATTTCATTAATTAATTCTTTCCAGTATCAGGAAATTTCTCCTTACTTCTAGGTTGGATCTCTTTAATGATCTTTCACCTATTATGAAATTTCCCGGCATCTCAGGAAATTCAGATTATTCCACCTCTTACTATAGGGGGTGAGTTATTACCCCCCCATAGATAGGGCTCACAACTTGGGGGTCCTCCTAGATTCACAGCTCTCCTTAGAAGATCATATAGGAGCTGTGACTAGGGGGGCCTTCGCCCAGGTTCGCCTAGTGCGCCAGTTGCAGCCCTATCTGGACCGGGATGCCTTGCGTACAGTCACTCATGCGCCCGTGACCTCTCATTTAGACTACTGCAATGCTCTCTACATGGGGCTGCCCTTGAGGACCACTCGGAGGCTTCAGCTGGTGCAGAATGCAGCCGCGCGAGTTTTGTTGGGGGTTTCCCGATACTCCCATGTTACACCTCTGCTCTGTGAGCTGCATTGGCTTCCAGTTGCCCTCCGGGTGAGATTCAAGGTGCTGGTGATGACTTATAAAGCCCTACATGGCATGGGTCCGGATTACCTATTTGGAACACCTGCTGCTGGCGTCAACTTCCCTCCGTCCAGTGCGCTCCCACAGAGAGGGCCTCCTCAGGGTGCCACCGGTCAGAGAATGTCGACTGGTGACCCCCAGGGGGAGGGCGTTCTCTGTGGGCACGCCAGACCTTTGGAACCACTTACCGGTTGAGCTCCGGATGGCTCCCGACTTTCGCTCCTTCCGACGTGATCTAAAAACTTATTTATTTGAATAAGCCGGCCTGGTCTGATGGGTTTGGGGTTTTAACATTGATTTTAACTAATGTACTGCATCAGGCACAATTATTTAATGTTTTTTAACTTTTGTATCTTGTATTTTTGATATTTATTGCCCTGTACACCGCCCTGAGTCCTTTGGGAGAAGGGCGGTATAAAAATCAAATAAATAAAAATAAATAAAATAAAAAAATACTTCTTATCCTGCCCTAAGGTGCTTTGGAGAATGGGTCCATCCCCTCTTCTAAATTTTGGGAGAATGGACTTCCAAAGACCATGGAACATTATTATTTTTTCTTGCTTTTCTCTGGGGTTTGGTCTGTATTTTGCTGACAGGTTTTATGCATTCCACTGTGGCTGTGTGTGGCACTTCTTTGAATCCCAGAGAGTTTGGAACTACCCAACTGCATCAGCCCTCTTGATTAATGTCCGTGAGTTATACAATAGGGTAATGGTTGTAAAAAGAACCATTACAGAGGTCTAGGAAAGTTTATTGGACCATAAGAAAGATGACTGAAGTGAGATGTTTTATATCAAAATATAATAGCAAACAGGGGAACATCTTTCATTCAAACTTCCTCAAACCCGTAAATAAGTTACCCAGACCTAATTCACATATCAAAGGATAAGGTCTGCAAACACAAATTTGGTCTCCCAGCGGAACTGCATGTTCACAAGAATACATACCTACAAACACACACACACACACACACAAACACACACCTCAAGAGTTGTCCTAGAATCAGCACGTAGACACTTTCACACCAGGATAAGCTTCCATAAAAAAAGTCTCTCGCTGTACCCCATTTCTCTGGCAGCTCCCCCTAAAGGAAAATTTAGGAATAAATAGTTCTTTCCTCACAACTGTCTGGATCTCATTTTTATTTATTCTTGCACAATTCCGGCTTGAGTTGGAACCCCAAATTATTCTGACACTGAGCTGAACATTTTTTAGTGATCTCCATCTTTGTCAACACACACAGAAACACACAGAGAAAGAGAGAAGGGAGGGAGACTGCACAGAAGTAGAACTGTGCAACGCATCTAAGAAGTGGTTCAGTTTGCTGGCGCATCAAGCAAAGTTCTTCAAGGGTGTTTCATAAAGCAACTTCTAAAGAAAAGAGCACATCTGCCATGCTGCTTCATGTGACATCTCTTTCTGGGCTTCCTGGCACATCCAGCACTTCATCCTGCAGAGAGATACAGAGAGAAAAATGTGCCAAGGATGTGTCTGAATAGGAATATAGTTGCCTCAAAAATGGAATCGCTAAGAAAAAGAGAGAGGCATATTGAGGAGATTTACACAAAAACATTCCCCATTAGAGAACAAAGAATGACACATCGGGGAAACTGAATTTTTTAAAAAGGATCTGTTTGCAGTGAATTTATATGGGCAGATATGGAGCTTAAGGGGCTGTATATTGAATGTTTTATGTTAGAGAAAGTTGCAAATATAAACATGTGGATTTTTTTAAAAAAGAGATTTGTTGGAGTAGATAGAGTAGAAATATTTGCCCGCTACAGAAGACTCTGGGCAGCTGTCACATTAATAAGTGCAGAAAAAGAAAAAGTACTGGCACCAAACTGCATCTGCCTGTAACAGGGTAAAATAAAAGAATAACAGAACTGGAAGGGACCTTGAAGGTTTCCTAGTCCAACCTCCTGCTCAGGCTGGAATATCCTATATAATTTCAGACACATGGTTGTCCAATCTTTTCTTTAAAATCTTCCATTGTTGTAGCATTCATAATTTTTGGAAGCAAGTGGTTCCACTGATTAATTGTTCTAACTATCTGGAAATTTTTTCTTAGCTCTAGGTTGGTTCTCATCCTGATTAGTTTCCATCCATTGCTTCTTGTCCTGCCTTCAGGAGCTTTGGAGAATAAATTGAAACCCCCGCCCCCTTCTTTGTGGCAGCTCCTCAAATAATGGAACACTGCTATCATGTCTCTCTCCTAGTTCTTATTTTCATTAAATTAGACATACCCAATTCCTGCAACCGTTCTTCATATGTTTTAGCCTCCAGTCCACTAAATTGGAGAAGGAAATGGCAAACCACTCCAGTATCTTTGCCATGAAAACCCTATGGACAGTACCAAAAGGCAAAACGATATGACGCTGGAAGATGAGCCCCTCAGGTCGGAAGGCGTCCAATATGCTACTGGGGAAGAGCAGAGGGCTAGTACTAGTAGCGCCAGAAAGAATGAAGCGACTGGGCCAAAGCCGAAAGGACGCTCAGCTGTGGATATGTCTGGTGGTGAAAGGAAAGTCCGATGCTGTAAAGATTTTTTCTCCATAGGAACCTGGAATGTAAGATCCATGAATCAAGGAAAACTGGACGTGGTCAAACAAGAGATGACAAGACTGAACATTGACATCTTAGGTATCAGCGAACTAAAATGGACAGGAATGGGTGAATTTAATTCAGATGACCATCAGGTATACTACTGTGGGCAAGAATCCTTCAGAAGAAATGGAGTAGCCTTCATAGTCAATAAAAGAGTAGGAAAAGCAATACTGGGATACAATCCTCAAAATGACAGAATGATCTCAGTTCGAATCCAAGGCAAACCATTCAATATCACAGTAGTCCAGGTCTATGCCCCAACCACCAGTGCTGAAGAGGATGAAATTGACCAGTTCTATGAAGCACTACAGCACCTTATAGAACTAACACCAAAAAATGATGTTCTTATCATCATGGGGGATTGGAATGCTAAAGTAGGAAGCCAAAAGATAACTGGAATAACAGGCAAGTTTGGCCTTGGAGTGCAAAATGAAGCAGGGCACAGGCTGATAGAATTCTGTCAAGAGAATACAATGGTCATAGCAAACACTCTTTTCCAACAACCCAAGAGACGGCTCTACACATGGACATCACCAGATGGTCAACACAGAAATCAGATTGACTATATGCTCTGCAGCCAAAGATGGAGAAGCTCTATACAGTCAGTAAAAACAAGACCAGGAGCTGACTGTGGCTCAGACCATGAGCTTCTCCTTGCAAAGTTTAGGCTTAAACTGAAGAAAGTAGGGAAAAGCACTAGGCCACTCAGGTATGAATTAAATCATATCCCTGTTGAATATACAGTAGAGGTGACAAATAGATTTAAGGAATTAGATCTGATAGACAGAGTGCCTGAAGAACTATGGACAGAGGTTCGCGACATTGTACAACAGGTAGCAACCAAAACCATCCCAAAGAAAAAGAAATGCAAGAAAGCAAAATGGCTGTCTGAGGAAGCTTTGCAAATAGCTGAGGAAAGGAGGGAAGCGAAAGGCAAGGGAGAAAAAGAAAGATACACCCAATTGAATGCAGAATTCCAGAGAATAGCTAGAAGAGATAAGAATGCCTTCTTAAATGAACAGTGCAAAGAAATAGAAGAAAATAATAGAATAGGGAGGACCAGAGATCTTTTCAAGAAAATTGGAGAAATGAAGGGAACGTTTAATGCAAAAATGGGCATGATAAAGGACCACAATGGCAGGGATCTAACAGAGGCAGAAGAGATTAAGAAGAGGTGGCAAAATTACACAGAAGAACTATACAAGAATGAGCTTAACGTCCCTGATAATCACAATGAGGTGGTCACTGAGCTCGAGCCAGACATCCTAGAATGTGAAGTGAAGTGGGCCTTAGAAAAGCTGAGCAACAACAAAGCTAGTGGAAGTGACAGTATTCCAGCTGAGCTATTCAAAATCTTAAAAGACAATGCAGTAAAAGTGCTACACTCAATTTGCCAGCAAATTTGGAAAACTCAACAATGGCCACAGGATTGGAAAAGATCAGTTTACATTCCAATTCCAAAGAAAGGCAGTGCCAAAGAATGTTCAAACTATCGCACCATTGCACTCATTTCTCATGCTAGTAAAGTCATGCTTAAAATCCTACAAGCTAGACTTCAGCAGTATGTGGATCGAGAACTACCAGAAGTGCAGGCAGGATTTCGAAGAGGCAGAGGAACTAGAGATCAAATTGCCAACATACGCTGGATCATGGAGAAAGCTAGGGAGTTCCAGAAAAACATCTACTTCTGCTTCATTGACTATGCTAAAGCCTTTGATTGTGTGGATCATAACAAACTGTGGCAAGTTCTTAAAGAGATGGGAGTACCAGACCATCTTATTTGTCTCTTGAGAAACCTATATGCGGGTCAAGAAGCAACAGTGAGAACTGGACACGGAACCACTGATTGGTTCAAAATTGGGAAAGGAGTCCGGCAAGGCTGTATACTGTCGCCTTGCCTATTTAACTTATATGCAGAGCACATCATGAGAAAGGCAGGGCTAGATGAATCAAAAGTTGGAATTAAGATTGCCGGAAGAAATATCAACAACCTAAGATACGCAGATGATACCACTCTAATGGCAGAAAGTGAAGAAGAACTAAAGAGCCTCTTGTTGCAGGTGAAGAAGGAAAGTGCAAAACTTGGGTTGAAACTTAACATTAAGAAAACCAAGATCATGGCATCTGGCCCTCTCAATTCCTGGCAAATAGATGGGGAAGAAATGGAGGTAGTGACAGATTTTATTTGCCTGGGCTCCAAGATCACTGCAGATGGGGACTGTAGCCAAGAAATTAAAAGACGCTTGCTCCTGGGGAGGAAAGCCATGGCAAATCTAGACAGCACACTAAAAAGCAGAGACATCACCCTGTCAACAAAAGTGCGTATAGTCAAGGCTATGGTCTTCCCAGTTGCAACGTATGGCAGTGAAAGTTGGACCATAAGAAAGGCTGAGCGCCAAAGAATTGAGGCCTTTGAACTGTGGTGCTGGAGAAGACTCCTGCGAGTCCCTTGGACCGCAAGGCGATCAAACCGGTCAGTCCTAGAGGAGATCAATCCTGACTGCTCTTTAGAAGGCCAGATCCTGAAGCTAAAACTCAAGTACTTTGGCCACCTAATGAGAAGGAAGGACTCACTGGAGAAGAGCCTAATGCTGGGAAAGATCGAGGGCAATAGAAGAAGGGGACGACAGAGAATGAGGTGGCTGGATGGAGTCACTGAAGCAGTAGGCGTGAGCTTAAATGGACTCCAGAAGATGGTAGAGGACAGGAAGGCCTGGAGGAATGTTGTCCATAGGGTCGCGATGGGTCGGACACGACTTCGCAGCTAACAACAACAACCACTAAATTGGTTGTCCCAATATGAGTTTGAAAGAAACTCTGAAGAGGGATTGAAGACTAGTCAACACAGAATCAGGAATCTAGAAAGACTATGATATGCCACAAACTAGCACTCAGTATGGCAGCCACGAAGGCCTTGGGAAAGATATTCACATGCTGTTATGTATCTATACGTACAAAGTTCAGAATTTTGCAAACCATGATATTTATTGTGATGCTCTATGGAAATGAAAGTTTGGCTACGGACAGCCAAAACAAAAACTGAGGAATCGCTGAATAAATCAACCCAAAATTCTCACTCAAGACTCAAATGATTAGGTTCAAATTATCCTACTTTGGACCATTTTGTGCCATTTTATACTACTTTGGTAAGACCACACTTGGAATATTGCATCCAGTTTAAAATATATGATGAACAGTTGCAGGAACTGGATAAGTCTAGCTTAATGAAGGACTAGGGATAATATGATAACAATCTTCCAATATTTGAGGGCCTGTCACAGAGAGGGGGGCAGGTGTCAAAGTATTTTCCAAAGCACCTGAGGGCAAGACAAGAGGTAACAGATGGAAGATCATTAAAGAGAGGTTCACCCTAGAAATAAGGAGAAATTTTCTGTGAGAACAATTAATCAATGGAACAGCTTGCCTCCAGAAGTTGTGGGTGCTCCATCACTGGCAGTTTTTAAAGAAGAGATTGGACAGAAACTACTTAGAAGCAACTCTATGTGACTTTCTTGGTTTTGGGGGCTTGACACTAATGTTGGGAAAGGTGGAAGGAAAGAGAAGAAGAAAACAGCCAACAACAAGGTGGCCTACCTCAGTTATGATGGTGATGAGTGCACCATTGGGAGACTTGAAAGAACAAGTTAAGGAGAGATCATCCTGGAGAAAAATGGATCTATGTGGTCATTAGGATTTTAAAATGACTTGATGGTACATAGTCAATGAAAGAGAAAATTCTAGCTGTGATCAGTTGAACGTAGTTATATTTTTTGTTTGGTTCTTCCCATCAACGATAGGGCAGTGATAGAAGGCACACAGTTGGACCCTCTGCACATCCCTTTCTTTATATCCCAGAAGACCTACCATCACACTGCTAGCTGAGCAGTTGTCTTCAGGAGAAGTGTGATGCCCTTGGAGTCAAACCCAGCTGCCATGCAGGTTGCTTTAGTTACTTATTTGCCCCCCGCCATCCACCCCAGTTATTCCTTCTTGGATCTCTCCATCATACTAAGCAAACTGCAAGATGTTGAATTGACCAGCAAAGTTTGACAATCCTTATGCATGTTTAGCAGGGAGGGAATTTTAATTATCACAGTAACCGTTTTCCCTTGCTGGAAGTGAGTGGCTTCTCATTCTGTGACTCTTTTTTGGAATCCAGTTATTTAGGAACCCGGCAAGTTAAATGTCCAAGACTTTGTCCCTTGACTTGGCATCATAAATCTTCAGCCTGACCTTAGACTCTTGACTTGGATTTTGCCTTCTTCTAGGTAAGTTCTGATCTGCAAGTAATTTCTGTTTTCATCTTCTGCCTTTTTCTCTGCTTTGTCCTCTGCCTTGGTATTGGGACTTAGAATAGAATGGAGCTGGAAGGGATCTTGGAGGTCTTCTAGTCCAACCCCCTGCTTAAGCAGGAGAATCTACACCATCTCAGACAAGTCACTGTCTACCTTCTTCTTAAAAATCTCCAGTGATGGAGCGCCCACAATTTCTGGAGGCAAGCTGTTCCACTGGTTAATTGTCCTCACTATCAGGAGATTTCTCCTTAATTCCAGGTTGCTTCTCTCTTTGATTGGTTTCCAACCATTTCTTTTCCTGCCCTCTGTTGCTTTGGGGAATAATGTGACCCCCTCTTCTTTGTGGCAGCCCCTCAAATACTGGAACACTGCAATCATGTCTCCCCTGTTTCTTTTTTCTTCTTCTTTAGACTAGCCAAACCCAAGTCCTACAGCCGTTCTTCATATGTTTTAGTCTCCAGGCCTTTGATCATCTTAGATGTTCTTTTCTGATTTTTTTTCCAGACTCTCAACATCTTTTTTGTGATATGGTGACCAAAATTGACTGCAGTATTCCAGGTGTGGTCTTACTAGGGTTTTATAAAGTGGTACTAATACTTCTTGCGATCTTGATTCTATTCTATTCTATTCTATTCTATTCTATTCTATTCTATTCTATTCTATTCTATTCTATTCTATTCTATTCTATTCTATTCTATTCTATTCTATTCTATTCTATTCTATTCTATTCTATTCTTTAACTCTGTGTGTGTCTAAGGACTGGCCCTGGCTCCTGAAGGGGTACTAATACAGCCAGGACCCAGAAAGAAGACCAAAGTAAGCTATGAGTCATATATTAACTTCTGGCCTACCAATAGCGGTGAAATGATACATATCCCACCACTCTTGACGTGGCTTTTATGGTTGGACTTGAACCAAAGTCAACTCCTACTAAAGGTAAAGGTAAAGGTAAAGGTTCCCCCGCACATGCGTGCTAGTCGTTTCCGACTCTAGGGGCCGGTGCTCATCTCCGTTTCATAGCCGAAGAGCCAGCGCTTGTCCGAGGACGTCTCCGTGGTCATGTGGCCGGCATGACTAGACGCCAAAGGCGCACGGAACGCTGTTACCTTCCCACCGTAGTGGTCCCTATTTGTCTACTTGCTACTTACTAAGCCCCCTATAATTTATTTATTTTTTATTTTAATTTTAATTCCATTTATATCCCGCCCTTCTCCGAAGACTCAGGGCGGCTTACAAGCTTAGCAGTAGCCTTCATTCTATGTATATGCCTGCTTATTAGGGCTTTCACACACACCCCAAGCGGCATTATTACAAAGTCAGCTTATTGCCCCAAACAATCTGGGTCCTCATTTTACCTACATCGGAAGGATGGAAGGCTGAGTCAACCTTGAGCCTGGTGGGACTCGAACCTGCACTAATTGCAGGCAGCTGGTGTTACTTAAGGAGGCATTAGCCCACTGCTCCACCAAGGCTCTTGTTAATGCTGACATCTCTGCTAAAATTCAGCAGGGCAGAGGGAGAAGAGCTGGTCTACCTTTGGCACAGGAAGGGTACCCATCTTCTGGGGGAAAAAAAGAATTGAACTGTGAGAGCTGGGCTCAAGCAGAAGCTGAACATTTACCAGATTTGAGTATCCATGTGAATGTCTATTGGACGATTCTTGTGATAGCTCAGTTTGTATGCCTGGGCATGAAGCTTTTACCATGAAACTTTTTCAGAAACCTTAATTCTAAGTTCACCCTGGAAACAGATAATCAATCGTCTCATGAATCTGGATATTGATACAAAGTCTATTCCCTTTCCCTTTTGATTATATTTAATTAGTCTCGGCCTGCTAGACATATACAGATAGTTCTCGACTTACGACCATATCGTTGAGCTTGGAATTATGGCTGTATATCATGCTGGTTGTTAAGTAATTTAGTAATTAAATATGGGTCATTATGTCATCCTGTGATTTTATGATCTGTTATGTGGTACTTGTTAAGTGAATGTCATGGTTAAGGGAACACCACAGTTGTTAAGTGAATCCATTGTCCACAATGGACTTTTGTTTTTTGCTAAAAACCAAAAACATATATATATATTGGGATGCTGCAAAGAAGTGTAAATATGGACAAATTGCCAAGTGCCCAAAATGACTCTGTGTGGGTGTGGGTGTGGGTGTGGCTAGGAGAACTTCAAATCCAGATCATAAGTAGCCTTGGGGAGGTCCGTCATAACTTCAAACAGTCATTAAGCAACTGCTTGTAAGTTGAGGACTACCTGTAACCTTAAAATTGATACCTAATTTATTCCATTGTAAGGAGCTCAGACAGCTACTATCCCCTGTTGCCTATGGACATCTTGGTCAGAAAAAAAATCTGAAAGAAAAACAGAATAATTCTATAAATTATGGCTAATTCCTCTTTCCCCCAAAAAGTAGATTTGATGTTCTTTTGAAAAGACAAATGACAAAAAAAAAGGAAGAAGTTGGATTTTCCAGAACATGGTGGCCACATTTTAGCTGAGTTTCTATATCTGCAATGTGGATCTTTTAACCCTGATCAGCATAAAAGCTTTAAAGGCGCTGCCAAGCTTCCAAAGTCTCATAGCTATTTGGGGGAAAATCGTAATGATTTTATTGGAAATAGACCAACAAGCAATGCTACTCAGCAGCCAAGAAGAGCGTGAATGGTTACAGGGTGTTCTGATTAGAAAATGCACCCTGAGGAAAGAAATGTTTTAAGAGAGAGAAAGGCTGTTCGGAGTTGAAGACAGTCCAGAAGCAGAACATTGACATTGGCTAAAGAAGCTTTTAGTTTCAGAGTCCCCCCATTTTCATTCAAAAGCTTGGGAAAAGATGGAAATGTCAGTAAATAGCTTGGCCTTGTAGCCTACCAAGCATTATTAAGAATTTTGGTCGCCACGATATTAAAAAGATGTTGAGATTCTAGAAAGAGTGAAAGACAAGATTTCTGCTTATTTGAAAGATCGTTCACAGGAAAGATATATTTCAGTTTGGAGGAGATGGATAGATTATATTCAGAATAAATATGGGACTAAAAAGTTCCATTTAGCTTATGAGTAGATTTTAGAGGGATATTGTTATTGATTTTAGTTTTAGTATTTTGTATGTATTTTTGTTAAAGGGGAGTTAAAGCACATTATGAACTTGGTTAATTTTATATTATGGATAATCCTTATTTAGAATATGATTATTATAACTTTAACCCTGTATTTAGCTCTGGAAAGTGGGGGGGAAGTGGGGTGGTTTGGGGAGGGGGGAATTTGGGGATGTATTGTAAAATTTTGTTTCTGTAATACTCTTTAATAAAAAAGTTTCAGGAATTGTGTATGTCTAATTTAATGAAAAGAAGGACTAGAAGTGACATGATAGCAGTGTTCCAATATCTAAGGGGCTGCTACAAAGAAGAGGAGGTTAATCTATTCTCCAAAGGACCTGAAAGCAGGACGAGAAGCAACAGATGGAAACTGATCAAGGAGAGAAGCAACCTAAAATTAAGGAGAAATTTCCTGACAGAACAATTAACCAGTGGAATGACTTGCCTCCAGATGTTGTGGTGCTCCAACACTGGAGGTTTTTAAGAAAAGGTTGGATATCCATTTGTCTGAAATGGTATAGGGTCTCCTGCCTGAGCAGGGAGTTGGACTAGAAGATCTCCAAGGTCCCTTCCAACTCTGTTATTCTGTTATGTAGTTTCAACTCCCCAGTCAACAGTTCTATAATTTCCTGATACTCTCCTTTCCACGTTCTATCTAGGTGAGCCCTGCTTAGATTTTCAAAATCTGTCAGAATTGACTCAGGATGACTACCTTCTGCTCTAGACAAAAGAAAATATATATATTTTGGAAACCATAAATGTCTCCAACAGACACTGTCCATTTAATAGGAATTTGGGTGGTTTTCAGCAGTGTTCCCTCAAGTTTAGCTTCTTCCTAATGCAGCACTTCCAAGTCCATTGTGCCTTGGTTGTGCCCGAATCAGCAGAAGGATCTCCAGCTATCAATTGACTCTCTCTTACCATTAGCTGATACTTTACCAACCAAGTGTTCCAGAGGATAAAACCATTTTGAAACAGCAGGTTTTACAAACTGTTTTTGCCACCAATTTAGTGATGTGAAGCACAGATGGTGCACAGCATGTTTCAATTTACCATCATCCTAGATTAGAAGAGTTCCAGACATCATAGAGGAGCAATGCAGAATGGTAAATAACCACACTGGAGAGCTGAACAAACTCAAGCTGTTTGTCTAGCAAAGAAGATTGTGAAGACATTTGAAGGCCTCCTTCCATGCTTTTGTCCAACGTAACCAGCTTCTATTGTTGACATCACTGAATATCCGGTTCTCCAGGATTTAAAAAAGAGCAGCCTTTGTCACTGGTAATAACCTATCCATTTCCTTTTTTTTTCAGCTATCCTTTGTCTTCTGAATGGATGCATCCAACTCACATCACTCGCCCCGACCTCTGAAGAATGCTTTCAATCACCTGTCACATATTTGTTTGTTTAGTGTATGGCATATCATACATGGACTAGCAATATGTATTAACACTTCTTCTAGATTAGAAGAACATAATAAAACATAAATGTTAAAAAGATCTGTGTTCAAATACCAATGTCTAGATATCTAACCATTGAAGTGCAGCATCGTTTATCTTTTTAAAAAATCAGACACTGGACCATATATGCCTTCAGCTTACAGCTGGTCACAATGTGATCTACAGTCTGACCTGGGACAACACAGTCACATTGAGGGGATGATACTATGCCCCATTTATATAGAGAGTGCTGGCAGTGCAAATCCTAGTCAGGACTGTCCATTGCTGACGTGGTAGTTCAAAGCCTGGCACTTTTTTGTGTGGTCATTTATATGTCATATGACACAATATATAATATATGGTCCAAACTATATACACATTCAAAACATAACTAAGAAGTTTTGAAATCCATCCTAGTCCAAAGATAAAGTTGGAGGAAAACATGCTTGGTCACTTACATCACATCCTTAGTTATTTTGGTTACACAGTCAAGCTTTTCTTCCTGTAAATTTGGCCTGATCTGAATGAAGAATCTAATCTAAGAGGTGAATCAATCATGTCATATATTTATTGGAAAATATATTTGGAGGTGAACCTGGACCCTTGCAGAGGAAACAGGAGACCCAACTAGGCTGATTATAATGAACTGAATTATACATTATGTAGTCGTATCGGAGACAATGTTGCTAATTTAAGGAACAAAATTAGAATTGCTCATTAGGAAAGATTAAGATTCTGGCTCAGCATCAGTAACTGTGAGAGGGATCTTGGTGTCCTAGTGGAACCCCATTAAAGTATGAGCCAGCAAGTGTGCTGCAGCTGCCAAAAAAGCCAATACAGGCTTACAGTGCATCAACAAAGGGATAGTTTCAAGGTCACAAAAAGTGATAATACTGCTTTTTACTGCACTAATGAGGCCACCCTTGGAATAGTGCATTTAATTCTGGATTCCACAATATAAGAAAGATGCTGAGACCCTAAAAAGAATGCAGAGGAGAGAAACTAAGATGATAAGGGTTCTGCAGGATAAATTGTACAAGGAACAGTTAAGGGAATTATCTATGTCTAGCCTAACGAAGAGAAGAATTAAGGGTGACATGATACCGGTAGCAGTCATCCAGTACTTAAGGTGCTGTAACAGTAAAGAGCGGGTTGACTTATTATCCAAAGCTCCAGAGGGTAAAATAAGCAACAAAGAGTGGAAACTTGCTAAAGAGAGTTCCAACCTGGAACTAAGGAGAAACTTCCTGATAATGAGAAAAAATAATCAGTGGAACAGTTTGCCTTCCAAAGTTGTTGCACCATCGCTGGAAGTTTTCAAGAAAGGATTGGATAACCCTTTGTCTGGAACTAAGCTTGGCAGGAACCATTAAAATTCAGGTTTGGATCACGTCTTTTGCTACTGACTGATTTCTGCTGTAACATTTTACAATTGTTTTTTTTTTTTTTTTTTGCTGGTCTTGCGCAAACACCTGCCTATTACTCCATGGGTCTGTTATAGTTAACTCTAGCCTTGTTTTGCTCCTGTCTCCACTGACCAGATGTCATTTCATTCAAACAAGAGAATACTATCCCTTTGCAAGCAGTTTGTGAACATATTAACAATTGGAACCTTGTGGTTGATGAAATGATACTTCTCTTCTTGACAAGCCACCAAGATGTCACGATGAACTCCCAGGGCTTAATTTAGGCTGGTTTAAGAAAGGAATTTATGCCTTTCTGAAGCCACAGTAGCTGATGACACCAGGTTCATCATAATGTGAAAATAGAATAGGGAACTGGGGAAAAGATAGCATTTGCTTCTAATTGCCTGACATTGCTGGAAATCAAAGTCAAGAATAAAATCATTGTGCAGGGCAAGAGACGTGCCGTTTGTATTTTAAATTATACCAGGTGGGTCCATTTCCAAATATGAGATAAAGTGCTATGTCCAGCCCAAGGTTTATTTTTAAAAATTATATCTGTATTTCAGAATAAAAATGACTGAACAGAAATGGAAATGAGGGAAGTCAGCTCCCCAGAAAAGGAAATGTTAAAAGGGCAGAAAAATATATTTCCTAAAAAGAAATTGTAGAACCAGGAAAGCGTGCCCAGTTTGCTTAGTAGCCCTAGCTCTCCCTCCCCCAAGTTCTATAGACAGGCAAATGTGAACCATCAAGAAGGTTGGAGCTAGAAGTTTAGGAAGACAAAGCCCAAACATCTACATACTCCAGCCCCAGGAAAGCAAGATATGACCTTTGGACATAATAGGACATACCCACAATACCAGAAAGACTCAGGACAGAATACATTACACAGGAAATAGCTTCACACAGGAACAGGAAGCAACTCCAAACAAAAGAGTCCAGGGGGTATAAAAGCTTACTCCCCCACATGTGCTCCTTCCTTTTCCTGCTGGATCCATCTTTCTGTCTGGTTTTCCTCTCCAATAAACTGTAAACTTCTTCCCAAAGCAGCCTCCATGTTGTTTATCCCTGGCTTGGATGGAACCATGGTGAAGACTTTTCCTCCAACAGAAACATATCAGCTTAGAACAAAAGGAGAAATAAAACAGAAGAAATAGGAAATGTTGCCACAAAACCTTACATCAGACATGTCAAACACAAGGCCCGGGGGTCAGATCCGGCCCATGAAGTGGTTTCACGCGGCCCGTGAAGCCATCCTGGAAACAGTGAGGGAACGGCCCCCATTGCCTTGGCCCTGGCCCAGAGACCCTCCTTCTGCCAGAGACCCTCAGATCTGTCCCACTCCTGCCCAGGCCCCCATAGGCACCCTTGATGCGAACGATGTAGAGCTGGCCACACCCACCCAGTAGGCCATGCACACTCTAACCACGCCCACCCAGTAGGCCACGCCCACCCAGGCCATACCCACCCGGTCCCCTGAGGGCAACCACAATGCTGATGCGGCCCTCAATGAAATTGAGTTTGACACCCCTGCCTTAGATCAAAAAGAGCAATAAAGCTGACAAGTGGTCACAAAAATATTTTATTTTTTTTATTTGTTTGCATCCCACTTTTATTATTTTGACAAATAATTCAAAGAGGCAAACATACCCAACACACCTTCCTATTCCTATTTTCCCCACAGTAACAACCTTGTGACATGGTGTCAGGTCCCTACCAGAATGCTGCCATTCTGAAGGGAAGGGGAAGTACTGCCTGAGGATTGAAGATGTTTCTATCTTGTTTCTGCTTTCACTTTGATGTATCCGCATGAGAATTGGGGAAGGGGGAATGAGCCCTCAGGGCCATCTGGTTTGACACCGTTCTGGTTAACTCCTGCCTGTTACCAAGGTTGTGGAGCCAGAAAACAACTTGTTATCACCTTTTTAGCTCAGAGTTCTCACAACAATGTCACACCAGCGGATAGGCTCCAGATGGACTGGGGCAATGGAGTGGGGTTGGACAATGGGAAATTAGCCTAATGTTTTCAAGGGGGAACTTCAGATTCCACCTGATCTCTCTGCAATCACTTTCTCTCATTAAAAGATCCTTTTGAAATAATGCTCTTTTCAAGAGCCATGCTTTCCTGAGGAGAAAGCTGAGGCAGGATCTTGCATGTGGATTGTGCTGTGAGAAAATGACTGGCCTGAGGTCACCCAACTGGGTTTCATGCCTAAGTGGACTAGAACCTATAGTCTCCTAGTGATTGGCCCAAAGTCACCCAGCTGGCTTTCATCAGTTAGGTAGGCAGGATTTAAGGTCACAATCACCTGCTTTCCAGCCTACTTCCTTAACCACTACTTGACCAAACTGGCTATATATACTCTTATTTAAAAGCTTAGAAGGACACTTTACTGATTTTAAATATTACAAAAAGGCCAGCTAGACAAATGGCTTCCATAAGTTAAGAAGAAATAATGTGGTCTTGCCTCTGCTTTCCAAAGCTTGATTTGAAGAGATGAGAGAAAGATTTTGGACAGAGAGAAATCATATGAGAATTAAGATTCGTGCTTCTCAACAATTTATGCCTCTTCAAAGAATGAATATTTGAAATGCACAGGTAAGACTCGAACTTATGACTCAAGAGACTCCAGGTTGAAAATTCCCCTCACAAACTGTGTTTACATGGCATGTTTCATCTATTAACTGAATTGGACCAACATTTCAGTTTTACACAAGATTTCCCCCAAGGGGGGAAAGATTTGCATCTTGTACTGAAATTATGAGTTTAAGTTGAAATGAACCAAATGGTTACAGCTCCCAATCCTCACGTCTATTTGGAGGCTATCTTCTTTGCCTCAAAAAAATAAAATAAAAAAAATAAATAAAAATAAAATAAAGCAGTTTGTAATCCAGATTGAAAATCTGATCTCCACCTGTGCCAAATTTGCACTTGCAAAAACTGCATTCCTTGAATTAGGGGTTGAGCAGAATTGCTGTGTTGGCAGGTTTTACATTTACATTGATTTTTGAAATCTCTTTAAACAGAAATGTAATTTACAAATCAATATGCAGGTTTTAATTTCTTGACTCACCACAGCAATACCCGCTCCTTGGCTAAGAATTTCTGATTACAGGTAGTCCTTGACTTAGAACCATTTATTTAGCAATCATTTGAAGTTACAACTGTGCTGAAAAAATTGACTTACAATCAGTGCTCACGCTTATGACCATTGTAATGTCCCTTGATCCCTGATCAGAATTCGGACAATTGGCCCGGGGCCGTCCAATGGAACAGGAATTGCTGCCTCAGCAGTACCCACCCCCCCAGAACCACAGACGGGGACCAGGATGAGGAGCGATACCGGCCACGGCGCAGACAATGCTCCAGCCAAAGACTCCCGCCCCTGGAAGTCAAATTCAAGGGGGAGCCATCACGACTGGGATTCTTCCTAACCCAAGTCCTCAGCTACATGGAAGAGTACGGCCGGGATATCCCTAGTGACAAAACACGCATCCGAATTGTGCAATCCGCCCTGGACGGATTGGCTGCAGACTGGGTGGTGAACTTGCACGACTCCAACGCCCCAGAACTCGACGACTTCAACCGATTCATGTCATCTTTGAGGCGGCGGTTCGAGGATCCTTTGGCTGACCGTAAGGCCCGGGAGAGAATCAAGACGGTGAGGCAGGGCAGGCGAGCAGTGGCTGATTATACCCAAGAATTCCGAGCCATTGCCAGCAAGCTGAACTGGCCAGAAGACATACTCCTTAGCCACTTCAAAGACGGTCTAAACTACGACCTGTATGACGCTTGCCTGCCTCGAGGAGACCCACCCCATCTCGACGACTGGTACATCCTGGCGGAGGAAGTGGAAATAGACCTGTAAACCGCCCTGTCCTGTAAACCCCCCTGAGTCCTTCGGGAAATGGGCGGTATATAAATCCAAATAATAATAATAATAATAATAATAATAATAATAATAATAATAATAATAATAATAATAATAATAATAATAATAATAATAATAATAACAACAACAGTTCATTTAGGGACTGTTCAAAGTTACAATAGCCCTGAAAAAAGCAGTTTATGACCATTTTTCACACTTACAACCATTGCAGCATCCCCATGGTCATGTGATTTACATTCAGATGTGTGGCAACTGACTCACATTCATGATGATTGCAGTGTCCTGTGGTCACGCAATCATCTTTTGCGACCTTTTGACAAGCAAAGTCATTGTGGGAAGCTATATTCACTTAACAATTGTGTTACTAATTTAACAACTACAGTGATTCACTTAACAAATGTGGCAAGAATAGTCGTAAAATAGGCAAAACTCACTTAACAAATTTCTCATTAGCAACATAAATTGTGGGCTTCATTGTGGTCATAGGTTGAGGACTACCTGTAATTTGCTTAACAAAACAAAGTTAAGCAAATTACATGGCAAAAAATGGGCACAATTTTAATGACTGCCCTGCTTAATGACAGAAGTTCTGGTTCCAATTGTAATCACAAATTGAGGATTACTTGTACTATAAGAGAAAATTTCACATTGCAAATATATAAGCAAGATAACAGCAGGAAACTTGTTAATGCAGTCATTCCAAAACGAAATCACAAACTTAACTGCTGTGAAAATGAAATATGCAACTGAGATTATGAAAACATTTGCATTTTATAAACTGCAAGCCTATTCTTTCTCTCTCTTTTTTTAAACTAGCACACATCTGTTGAAATTTGACCAGCCCTGTATTTCTTATGTTACACTTTATCATGCAGTTCCCAGGCAGCATTAAAAAAGGGGGAAATTAGCAGAAAGGAACTGTGTACAGACATTGAAGAAACCTTAAAATAATTTCAAGCATTCCTTGTTGCTGCTCTTAACAGCTGGATGAATTCCAAATTAAGCAGTCTTGGGAAATCAGGTTGCAGACTATTTGAGGGAGGATTGTGCAGTGACAAACAGGACTTCACATGCATACATGCACACACACACACACACACACACACACACACACACACGACCTTGATTTTCTTAGGCTTATGTTTTGTGCAACAGTCCAAAGAGAAAATTTCCACTGAACAGGTTTTTAAAGAGAAAAAAAAACCTACCAAAATCAAACTTCATTCCCATCAAATCCAATGGGAACAACTGAAACAAAAAAAGCATATATATATATGTCCACACACATATATATATTTTGGGGGGGGGATATCATTCAATATCTACAACTTAATTTCCCTTCATGCATTCATCAACTCCACTCCAGAAGATCAGACCATTTATTTGGATCTCAGACAGACCTGGTTAAAACAAGAGAATAACAGAGTTGGGAGGTCTTCTAGCCCAACTCTCTGCTCAAGCAGGAGACCCTATAAAATTCTGGACAAATGGTTGTCCAATCTCTTCTTAAAAACCTCCAGTGTTGGAGCACCCACAATTTCAGAAGGAAAACATTTTCTGCTGTGGCTCCTGCCTTCTGGAACATTGTGTCCCCAAGGTGAGATCTGCACCCACCCTTTTGGACTTTTGTAAGCACCTGAAGACTTCACTCTACCAACTGTCCTGGGACCCAAATGGGGTGGGTGGGTGTCATATTGGAGGTGGACTAATGGACTGAGATAAGTCCCCAGCTCCACCCATCCATCACATTTTGCTCCCTTTCTTCCCATCTTTGATTGTTTTTTAAATTAATTTTAAGGTTAATATTTATTATTTTAATGTTTTATCTTGTTTTACTCAGTTGTAAGGCACATAGATATATGTGGCATACAAATTTAATAAATAAATAAACAAACAAAAAACAAAGCAATAAATATTCTGCATTCTACCGCCCATTGGAGATAGGAAATTGCAACTGGCTTTAAAATATCAGTTGTAAAGGGACAGCAGTGGGAAAGAGTTTCATTTATTTGTTTAATTTATATGCCACCCATCACACTAGCCAAAGTGACTACAGGCAGCTTATAATGCAATAAAAATATAAATGTTGTTGTTGTTAGCTGCGAAGTCGTGTCCGACCCATCGCGACCCTATGGACAACATTCCTCCAGGCCTTCCTGTCCTCTACCATCTTCTGGAGTCCATTTAAGCTCACGCCTACTGCTTCAGTGACTCCATCCAGCCACCTCATTCTCTGTCGTCCCCTTCTTCTATTGCCCTCGATCTTTCCCAGCATTAGGCTTTTCTCCAGTGAGTCCTTCCTTCTCATTAGGTGGCCAAAGTATTTGAGTTTTAGCTTCAGGATCTGGCCTTCTAAAGAGCAGTCAGGATTGATCTCCTCTAGGACTGACCGGTTTGATCGCCTTGCAGTCCAAGGGACTCGCAGGAGTCTTCTCCAGCACCATAGTTCAAAGGCCTCAATTCTTTGGCGCTCAGCCTTTCTTATGGTCCAACTTTCACTGCCATACATTGCAACTGGGAAGACCATAGCCTTGACTATACGCACTTTTGTTGACAGGGTGATGTCTCTGCTTTTTAGTGTGCTGTCTAGATTTGCCATGGCTTTCCTCCCCAGGAGCAAGCGTCTTTTAATTTCTTGGCTACAGTCCCCATCTGCAGTGATCTTGGAGCCCAGGAAAATAAAATCTGTCACTACCTCCATTTCTTCCCCATCTATTTGCCAGGAATTGAGAGGGCCAGATGCCATGATCTTGGTTTTCTTAATGTTAAGTTTCAACCCAAGTTTTGCACTCTCCTTCTTCACCCGCAACAAGAGGCTCTTTAGTTCTTCTTCACTTTCTGCCATTAGAGTGGTATCATCTGCGTATCTTAGGTTGTTGATATTTCTTCCGGCAATCTTAATTCCAACTTTTGATTCATCTAGCCCTGCCTTTCTCATGATGTGCTCTGCATATAAGTTAAATAGGCAGGGCGACAGTATACAGCCTTGCCGGACTCCTTTCCCAATTTTGAACCAATCAGTGGTTCCGTGTCCAGTTCTCACTGTTGCTTCTTGACCCGCATATAGGTTTCTCAAGAGACAAATAAGATGGTCTGGTACTCCCATCTCTTTAAGAACTTGCCACAGTTTGTTATGATCCACACAATCAAAGGCTTTAGCATAGTCAATGAAGCAGAAGTAGATGTTTTTCTGGAACTCCCTAGCTTTCTCCATGATCCAGCGTATGTTGGCAATTTGATCTCTAGTTCCTCTGCCTCTTCGAAATCCTGCCTGTACTTCTGGTAGTTCTCGATCCACATACTGCTGAAGTCTAGCTTGTAGGATTTTAAGCATGACTTTACTAGCATGAGAAATGAGTGCAATGGTGCGATAGTTTGAACATTCTTTGGCACTGCCTTTCTTTGGAATTGGAATGTAAACTGATCTTTTCCAATCCTGTGGCCACTGTTGAGTTTTCCAAATTTGCTGGCAAATTGAGTGTAGCACTTTTACTGCACTGTCTTTTAAGATTTTGAATAGCTCAGCTGGAATACTGTCACCTCCACTAGCTTTGTTGTTGCTCAGCTTTTCTAAGGCCCACTTCACTTCACATTCTAGGATGTCTGGCTCGAGGTCAGTGACCACCTCATTGTGATTATCAGGGACATTAAGCTCATTCTTGTATAGTTCTTCTGTGTAATTTTGCCACCTCTTCTTAATCTCTTCTGCCTCTGTTAGGTCCCTGCCATTTTGGTCCTTTATCATGCCCATTTTTGCATTAAACGTTCCCTTCATCTCTCCAATTTTCTTGAAAAGATCTCTGGTCCTCCCTATTCTATTGTTTTCTTCTATTTCTTTGCACTGTTCATTTAAGAAGGCATTCTTATCTCTTCTAGCTATTCTCTGGAATTCTGCATTCAATTGGGCATATCTATGTTTTTCTCCCTTGCCTTTCGCTTCCCTCCTTTCCTTAGCTATTTGCAAAGCTTCCTCAGACAGCCATTTTGCTTTCTTGCATTTCTTTTTCTTTGGGATGGTTTTGGTTGCTACCTGTTGTACAATGTCGCGAACCTCTGTCCATAGTTCTTCAGGCACTCTGTCTATCAGATCTAATTCCTTAAATCTATTTGTCACCTCTACTGTATATTCAACAGGGATATGATTTAATTCATACCTGAGTGGCCTAGTGCTTTTCCCTACTTTCTTCAGTTTAAGCTTAAACTTTGCAAGGAGAAGCTCATGGTCTGAGCCACAGTCAGCTCCTGGTCTTGTTTTTACTGACTGTATAGAGCTTCTCCATCTTTGGCTGCAGAGCATATAGTCAATCTGATTTCTGTGATGACCGTCTGGTGATGTCCATGTGTAGAGCCGTCTCTTGGGTTGTTGGAAAAGAGTGTTTGCTATGACCATCGTATTCTCTTGACAAAATTCTATCAGCCTGTGCCCTGCTTGATTTTGTACTCCAAGGCCAAACTTGCCTGTTATTCCAGTTATCTTTTGGCTTCCTACTTTAGCATTCCAATCCCCCATGATGATAAGGACATCATTTTTGGGTGTTAGTTCTATAAGGTGCTGTAGGGCTTCATAGAACCGGTCAATTTCATCCTCTTCAGCACTGGTGGTTGGGGCATAGACTTGGACTACTGTGATATTGAATGGTTTGCCTTGGATTCGAACTGAGATCATTCTGTCATTTTGAGGATTGTATCCCAGTATTGCTTTTCCTACTCTTTTATTGACTATGAAGGCTACTCCATTTCTTCTGAGGGATTCTTGCCCGCAGTAGTATACCTGATGGTCATCTGAATTAAATTCACCCATTCCTGTCCATTTTAGTTCGCTGATACCTAAGATGTCGATGTTCAGTCTTGTCATCTCTTGTTTGACCACATCCAGCTTTCCTTGATTCATGGATCTTACATTCCAGGTTCCTATGGAGAAAAAATCTTTACAGCATCGGACTTTCCTTTCACCACCAGACACATCCACAGCTGAGCGTCCTTTCGGCTTTGGCCCAGTCGCTTCATTCTTTCTGGCGCTACTAGTACTAGCCCTCTGCTCTTCCCCAGTAGCATATTGGACACCTTCCGACCTGAGGGGCTCATCTTCCAGCGTCATATCGTTTTGCCTTTTGGTACTGTCCATAGGGTTTTCATGGCAAAGATACTGGAGTGGTTTGCCATTTCCTTCTCCAGTGGATCACGTTTTGTCAGAACTCTCGGCTATGACCTGTCCGTCTTGGGTGGCCCTGCACGGCATAGCTCATAGCTTCATTGAATTACGCAAGCCCCTTCGCCACGACAAGGCAGTAATCCATGAAGGGGAAAATATAAATATAAGAACAATTATAAATTAAAAAAAACAATTTAAAATTACAAAATTTAAATACAGACAAAAAAAGGGCTTGAATGGCGTGGATATGGTGCCTTCTATGTCACTGCGCCAATCACCTCCAGCTTAAAGCTGTCTTGTTTAATGAAGACAAGGATGAGGGGGGACATGATAGCAGTGTTCCAATATCTCAGGGGCTGCCACAAAGAAGAGGGAGTCAAGCTATTCTCCACAGCACCTGAAAGCAGGACAAGAAGCAACGGATGGAAACTAATCAAGGAGAGAAGCAACCTAGAACTAAGGAGAAACTTCCTGACAGTTAGAACAACTAACCAGCGGAACAACCTTCCCCCAGAAGCTGTGAATGCTCCAACACTGGAAGTTTTTAAGAAGAGACTGGACAGCCATTTGTCTGAAATGGTATAGGGTTTCCTGCGTGAACAGGAGGTTGGACTAGATGACCTCCAAGGTCCCTTCCAACTTATTATTATTATTATTATTATTATTATTATTATTATTATTATTATTATTATTATTATTATTATTATTATTATTATTATTATTATTATTATTATTATTATTATCATCATCTTTAGGGTCCCAAGCCAACTAGCAAGATAAGGTTTTAAGGTCCTTCCAAAAGGCCAGAAAGTTGGGGGCTGATTTTACCTTCAGCAGCAAGATGTTCCACAAGGCAGGGGCCACAGAAGAATATGATCACAGTTTCTCAATTGAAACTATGGTTGTCTGCCCATGTTGTGAAATTAAGGAGGCTTCATGTCTTCTGACTGCTAATTGGCCTTCATGAATGCATTCTGCTAATCTTCTGCCTGTTTGTCCTTCATAGTGGCTGCTGCAGTCTTTGCACTGAATACTGTAGATGGCTTCTACATTTTATTCTGAGACTGCTGGGTCTTTTGGTTTATGAAGGATGCTTTGAAGGGTGTTAGCTGGTTTGTGTGCCATGTGGTTTTAATAGGTTTTTGTTGGTTTCTGAGATGTTTGTGATGTATGGTAGTGTTATATTTTTTACAGCTTGTGTTAGTTGTATTATATTGGGTTGAATGACCAGGCACGTTTTGATGATGTTGCATGGATATCTATGTTCATAGATGAATAAAGCAATCCCAGGTTTTATAAGAATCAGTGGCATTGAATTTTTCCTAAGATTAGTTGCCTGACGTTTCTCTCACTATATAATGTCAGAAATGGATCAATTTTGTCCAGTCAAGGATATATTCATTGATGAATCTGCTCCATCTTACTTCTTTATCCATTTGTAACATGACATTTATTTCACTGATTACCCTGAAGCTTACATTTTCAGTTCATTTTTATACATATTTTTATAGGCCAATGTTTCTACCAAAAACTCTTCTTTTTGTAGCATGCTGTGTGTCCTAAAATATGCAATTTTGTATGCAACTGAATATGGCATACACATTTGCTGTATGCACTTTGGTGCTCGCTGCAAAGTGCAGGACAGAATTCAGGGGTTTCTGGTTAAACATAAAATGGTCCTGTTGACAAAAGTCCAGCCTTAAAAAAAATTGCTGATACGCTCTTTAATACTCTTGCTATTATCATCAAATACCTAAAGAAAAAGAATCAGGAAAAAAGAAGTGACCCTGAAGAGGCAAAAAAAGGTGGAACAGATGAAAGAGCACAAAGAAGCAGGCCAAGAAAGGCATCTTTTGTAAGCATCTCCTTTAACTTATCTTAAATTGTCTTTATCTTTTGAATTTTGTGACATCTAGAGATAAAACTGACAAGTGAGTAGCAAAGTAGGTGAAGATAGTGGGTGGTGGTGGTGCCAAGCTGAAAAATTATCCTGCCTTTTTTCTCTATCCGTTTGCATTCAATTTGATGAGAGTTTTAGAATATATTTTGAAGAAATACATTCTGGAATTTATGTCTGATTGTCTTTTCTTTGCAATCGATCATTGGCTTCCTGGTGTTAGCCTTAAAAATTGTTAAGATTCATTAGCCGGAAAGATAGATTAATTTCTTGTGATGGCTTAGGGGTTAAAGACACTCAACTTGTCAGCTGGAAAGCTGACTAACCGGGTTCAAGACCCAAGCACCACATGACACGGTGAGCTTCTGTTACTTGTCCCACCTCCTGTCAACCTAGCAGTTCAAAAGCATGCAAATGCAAGTAGATAAATAGGTACCACTTCGGTAAGAAGGTAATAGCGTTCCATGCACCTTGGCATATAGTTATGCTGACCAGGTGACCACATGACGACAGAAATACCAATGAACACAGGACACAGAAAACCTCCAAATGGCCCCAACGACTCTCTAAAAGAATGCAAATGAACAGCTGTCTGCAGGAGTATAATCTTTCCATTCCCCACCATCCAGTCAGAGCTGAATAAGCTTCTTGGATGAGAAGCGAAAAGTCTTCAAAGAAAAACAAGAAAGTCCAGTTGCCTCATGAAAAAAGCATCTTTGGGAAACTATGACCTGGGTGACAGAATCTCCAAGGACATGCAAATATGAGTAGATAAATAGGTACTACTTCAGTGGGAAGGTAATAGCATTCCTGTGTCTTGGCATATAGTCATGCTGGCCACATGACCATAGAACATTGGTTTCTTCAGCTAAGAAACAGAGATGAACACCACCCCTTAGAATTGGACACAATTGGACAGGAAAATGTTTACCTTTTACTTTTAATTTAAGGAGAGGCACTCCACAGATACAAGATGATAAACCTCTTAAAAAGATAGGTAAACATATTGGGTTTGGAATGGGTTCTTTCATTGGTTAGCATCATTTGATTCATCCATGATAAGGCATACATGCTCAGCTGCTTTACATGTAGCATGTAATATTTCATAGTGTCCCATAATATTCTTATTATGATCCTGGCAACTCTGTTGCTAAGCAATGCAGTAGCTAAGAGAAACATAATGTGGCCACAGTGGACCTACAACATCATCATCCCATTCAGTTGTTAAGCAAATCACCCCTGGTCATTAAGTGAAACTTCATGGGTTGTGATTTTACAGCCCGCTTCTCCATTGACTCTGCTTGTTGAAAGCTGGTTGTGAAGCATTCAGATAGTGATCACCAATAGTGAGGACCAAAAGTAAACCTACTTTTTCAGCATTGCCATAACTTTGAATGGATCGCTAAACTAACCCTGATAAAGACATGTGGCTATGTGAAATTGCTACAATAGGTAAAAATTAAGGTCCAGGGATTGTCTAGCAGTTTGTCTAGCAGTTTTTTTTTTCTTTCAGTATGTCTAGTCTAATGAAAAGAAGGAGTAGGGGTGACATGATAGTGGTCCAATATCTAAGGGGCTGCCACAAAGAAGACGGGGACAACCTATTCTTCAAAGCACCTGAAGGCAGGACAAGAAGCAATGTATGGAAACTAATCAAGGAGAGAACCAACCTAAAAATGAGGAGAAATTTCCTGACAGTTAGAACAATTAATCAGTGGAACAACTTTCCTCCAGAAGTTGTGAATGCTCCAACACTGGAAGTTTTTAAGAAGAGATTGGACAATCATTTGTCTAAAATGGTATAGGTTCTCCTGGCTGAGCAGGAGGTTGGACCAGAACAGAGGTCACCAACCTTTTTATGCTGGCGGTGTGAATGGGCCACACAACCTGCATGGCGTTAGTGGCCCTGTTTCTGCATGTGTGCATGCACTAGCCACTGCCTTTGCTAGCACCGTGTGCATGCGCAAATGGGTTGTGCAACCCATGTGCACTAGCAACCCCATTTGGACATGTGCATAGGTGCTAGCCACTGCTGCTCTCTAGCCCCGTGTGCATGTGCAAATGGGTCTTCCGGCTCTAGCACAAGTGGTGGTGAGCATATATATACAGTATGTTAAGTATTTGTTAAGTATTTTAGAATACCTTGCTAGGCCCCAAACACGGGACTTAATATACTTAACAAATACTTAACACATATCTCCCTTGCCTCTCAGCTAACAAAGCGAGAAAGAGCCCGTGACTTAGAGGTAAAACAACTGCCTAATGTGCAATCAGCCCAGGTTCGAATCTCAGAAGGGTATGGCTGACTGATGAAAACAAATGAGTTTGAAATGGCCATATCAGTCTCCCTTTAATTCTTTGTTAGCAATCCCAAACTTTTATATATATATGTGTGTGTGTGTATGTATATGTATAAACTAGTATTTTTCATCAACAGATGAAAATTATAAAGCAAATTTAAACATTCCCAAGCACTCTGAGAAAGAATGAGTTACAAAGGCAGGCTGATTTTGGCAGTGCATTATCTCTTTATTGCTATTTCTTCCCCTCATACTTGGTGCCATGCTTGCTGGAAGCAATGAAGTCGGGATTATCTTTGGCTGCTTCCAAATATAACTGCTGCTGTGCAGTTGACTTTATCATTGCTGATGAGAATTTTATGTTCTGAAAGAACATAGAATTCTGCTTAATGATAATGAAAATGACTGAACAATACTTGTGGAATTTGGAAGTTAACAGACATCCTGCCAGACTGTGAACAGTCACTCTATAAGTGGATCAATTGTTGTGCCTGAATTCCTGGATGAACAAGTGAATTAAAATTAATCCTTTGCAAATTGAGTTGTGCGCATGGAGATAGGTAACGCTTGTCAAAGGGAATGCAAAGTGTCACAACTTTTTTCCCCCTTAAATAACAAAAGACATTAACTTTTAAGATATTTGATTTAAAATAGCTGGAGCAGTGAAGGCTTGGACAATGAGTAAGAACACACAGTTATAGCTAATTGGTTGAAGAGAGCTGACCACTGCATGAGGCAATGGAAGCTGTGATTGGTTGCTTTGACTGTAAAGGGGGAGTTTCCTTGTTTCCCGCCTTTTTCCTCTGTGTGCTGCGCATGCTGTGGAATTTACCTCATGATGTTCCTGCTGTGTTGATTTACTTGATGATGCTCCTGTTTGCCTGGCTTTCTAGTTTGCTGTATGTATAGTTGTAAAATACATTTATTTATATAAACAACTACATTTGTGTCAGCAACTCTGACTCCATTTGGACAATTCCCTGACATTAACATGCAAAATTGCATGAGCTAAGTCTGAACGGTGTGAGATATTGCTGCCTGAAAAAACTTCAGCATTTCCCAAAGACAGTTCTAAAAGGGATCCTTGGTGCTCTCTGAGCTTCGCTGTTTTTTTTGCAGATGTTTCATTAATGATGATGTTACCTAGTTTAGATAATGAAACATCTGCAAGAAAACAAGCTGAGAGAGCACCGAGGACCCCTCATTTCAACCCTGCTGTCCATGTGTTTCATGCCATATGCTAAGTAAATAAATAAATAAATTTCAACCCTGAGATACAAAACTTCTTCTTTATCCTAGGAAAAATACCAGTTTGAGTCACATCCCTTTCTTAATCTGCACTTATGAATCAGGCTGTTCCTTTTATAGGTTGGTGAGTTAATGGATTCCACTGAAATGCAAGAGGAAAAAAGAAACAGAACATCAAGTTTTCGCATCCAGGAAAAGAGGAGGGGGAAACAAGGTAAATAGCAAATGGAGCAAAAATGCTGATCTGAAGAAAATGACTTTCTGCCAATTTTCAGCATAGCCAAGATTCATACTGAGCAGTTTTCACTTGGAATAACACCTTTGAATGCTGACTTTTTCTTTTGAAAAAAAACACATTGTCCTCCTATCCAGGCGCTGGTATTCCAGCCAAATGCTAATGGGAGGAACAAGAAAACTAAGTAAAAAGAGGTGACAATTTCTTGGTGGTCTAAGTGCCAATTGCTCAAAAGGGGTGTGGAATAGGCTGGTGGCACTAATTCTACTTTCCCCCTTTTCTTTGTTTTCTAAGGATATAATTAATCGAAGAGACAACATGATTGAACTCTGTGATTTGATCTGCCAGTGGATGCTGATCTGAGCCAGGCTTTGGAACAAACTGTCTCGTTGTCAATCTCTGCTTGGCTCTTAAAGCAATAGAAGAGAATCATTTTAGGTCCTTATTTGCGCTGGAAATTTAAAACCTATCATGCCACTCATAACGTGGTCGCCAAGAGAACTTTCTTGGCCATCTTATTTATTGATTTAATTCTTATTTATGCATGTATTTTTACTCTACTTTTATTATTTTTATAAATAACTCAAGGTGGTAAATATACCTAATATTCTTCCTCCTCTTTTCCCCACAACTCCTATGAAGTGGGCTGCTCTTGGAGAGAATGACTGGCCCAAAATCACCCAGTAGGCTTTCATGCCTAAGTGGGATTAGAATTCACTGTCTCCCAGTCTCGACCCTGTTGATTTAACTTCTGCACACACTGGCTCCTTAAGAAAAACAGGCAAAGCCTGATGGTGGAGTCAAGAGAGGACTCAGCCTAGAATCATCACATCACAGCCAGCTTTTGTGCCTAAGTCAGAACTAGAACTCACGGTCTCCTGACAATTGGTCTAAGGTCATCCAGCCAGTTTTCATGCCTAAGGTGGGACTAGAATTTATGGTCCCCTGGTTTGAATGCTGTAATTGCAGTAATTGGGTAGGGCCAGCCAGAGAACGAACAAATCATTTTGCAGGCACTGAATGGGTTCTTCTCACTGATATTACCACCATCACCATTTAATCCATTCCTTCTCTGGTGAAGCTTCCAACTTCTCTTCCTTATTCAGTTGTTCAGACTAATGGTTTGAGCTGTTTTAGAAGACAAATAGAATATAAGTGTAAACTGGTCCTGAGTTTTCAAACCATGGAAAATCCTTGAATGTATCAGATTTTTTTTTATACTAAAAGAAAAAAACAACCTCTATCCATAAAACTGTCCTCTGCTTAACTTGAAAACAAGACGGATGTTTAAGTAAATAGAATATGGATTTTTTTATCAGCATTAAATGTTGTTTCAGAAGAAAATAAATATAAGTAAGTGCTGTTTTATCTTCCTTGAAGAATCAGGATTTTAAGTTGCCAGTTGCCTTTATATTATTATATTACTTACTTTGTGTGTGTGTACACACATAGGATACTAAAAGTTCCATAGTCCCCATAAGCAAAATGCAATATACAGAATACAGAATAACAGAGTTGGAAGGGACCTTAGAAGTCTTCTACTCCAACTCCCTGTTCAAGCAGGAAACCCTATACAAATGATTGTCCAATCTGTTCTTGAAAACCTCCTGTGATGGAGTACCTGTAACTTCTGATTAAAAAAAAAGTTGGTTTTTCCCCCCAGAGAAAGTAGTATTGTATATAGGAATGTTCAAAGCCTTTATTTATTTATTTATTTATTTATTTATTTATTTATTTATTTATTTATTTATTTATTTATTTATTTAGCATATGGCATGCATCAGGGAAATCTACCTATGTTAGATACAATTTAGTCCTGATTGCTTAAATTGCTAGTTCATTCTGTTCGGCACTTATTTGCCTATCCTTGATGGTGAAGTAGCTTACACCAGCTGACTAGTGTCATTCAGGTTGCTAGCTTTTCCAGGCTCCTCTGCCAGTCTCACCTCACCTTGTGTTGTGTTGCCTCATATCCAGATAGGTCTTCTGGCTTCTGGTGTTTGCACACACAAACACAGCTAGGTTTTTCCTACTGAAGTGGTACACATTTATCTACTCACAATACTGCATGCTGGGTGGGCAGGAGGTAGGAATCAAGCGACGGGAGCTCACTCTGTCTCACAGAGCTGGGTTCGAGCCACCATTTCTGACTGGCAGTTCTAAGAAGAAAGAGAAATACTGTATTTAACAAGCAAGATATCAAATTAAAGCAAACATGCTTTTATATATTTTAATCTGATATACACCTTAATTTATTAACTCTGTTGCTACATTAACTCCTGTTTTGTTGTGATATGATCAGATTTTCCTACTGTATATTTTTTAGTTTACATGCAATTAACTGTCTCTTCTGGCATGTTCAGATGAGTGTTACATTTCTTCCCTTTAATAAAATAAGCTGCCTATTATTAATTCCAAGATGGTTAAATTCTTGTACTAATTAACAACCCCTTCATGGATTACTGCCTTGTCGTGGCGAAGGGGCTTGCGTAATTCAATGAAGCTATGAGCTATGCCGTGCAGGGCCACCCAAGACGGACAGGTCATAGCAGAGAGTTCTGACAAAACGTGATCCACTGGAGAAGGAAATGGCAACCCACTCCAGTATCTTTGCCATGAAAACCCTATGGACAGTACCAAAAGGCAAAACGATATGACGCTGGAAGATGAGCCCCTCAGGTCGGAAGGCGTCCAATATGCTACTGGGGAAGAGCAGAGGGCTAGTACTAGTAGCGCCAGAAAGAATGAAGCGACTGGGCCAAAGCCGAAAGGACGCTCAGCTGTGGATATGTCTGGTGGTGAAAGGAAAGTCCGATGCTGTAAAGATTTTTTCTCCATAGGAACCTGGAATGTAAGATCCATGAATCAAGGCAAGCTGGACGTGGTCAAACAAGAGATGACAAGACTGAACATCGACATCTTAGGTATCAGCGAACTAAAATGGACAGGAATGGGTGAATTTAATTCAGATGACCATCAGGTATACTACTGCGGGCAAGAATCCTTCAGAAGAAATGGAGTAGCCTTCATAGTCAATAAAAGAGTAGGAAAAGCAATACTGGGATACAATCCTCAAAATGACAGAATGATCTCAGTTCGAATCCAAGGCAAACCATTCAATATCACAGTAGTCCAAGTCTATGCCCCAACCACCGGTGCTGAAGAGGATGAAATTGACCGGTTCTATGAAGCCCTACAGCACCTTATAGAACTAACACCAAAAAATGATGTCCTTATCATCATGGGGGATTGGAATGCTAAAGTAGGAAGCCAAAAGATAACCGGAATAACAGGCAAGTTTGGCCTTGGAGTACAAAATGAAGCAGGGCACAGGCTGATAGAATTTTGTCAAGAGAATACGATGGTAATAGCAAACACTCTTTTCCAACAACCCAAGAGAAGGCTCTACACATGGACATCACCAGACGGTCAACACAGAAATCAAATTGACTATATGCTCTGCAGCCAAAGATGGAGAAGCTCTATACAGTCGGTAAAAACAAGACCAGGAGCTGACTGTGGCTCAGACCATGAGCTTCTTGTTGTAAAGTTTAGGCTTAAACTGAAGAAAGTAGGGAAAAGCACCAGGCCAGTCAGGTATGAATTAAATCATATCCCCGTTGAATATACAGTAGAGGTGACAAATAGATTTAAGGAATTAGATCTGATAGACAGGGTGCCTGAAGAACTATGGACAGAGGTTCGCAACATTGTACAAGAGGTAGCAACCAAAACCATCCCAAAGAAAAAGAAATGCAAGAAAGCAAAATGGCTGTCTGAGGAAGCTTTGCAAATAGCTGAGGAAAGGAGGGAAGCAAAAGGCAAGGGAGAAAAAGAAAGATACGCCCAATTGAATGCAGAATTCCAGAGAATAGCTAGAAGAGATAAGAATGCCTTCTTAAATGAACAGTGCAAAGAAATAGAAGAAAACAATAGAATAGGGAGGACCAGAGATCTTTTCAAGAAAATTGGAGAGATGAAGGGAACGTTTAATGCAAAAATGGGCATGATAAAGGACCAAAATGGCAGGGACCTAACAGAGGCAGAAGAGATTAAGAAGAGATGGCAAAATTACACAGAAGAACTATACAAGAATGAGCTTAACGTCCCTGATAATCACAATGAGGTGGTCACTGACCTCGAGCCAGACATCCTAGAATGTGAAGTGAAGTGGGCCTTAGAAAAGCTGAGCAACAACAAAGCTAGTGGAGGTGACAGTATTCCAGCTGAGCTATTCAAAATCTTAAAAGACGATGCAGTAAAAGTGCTACACTCAATTTGCCAGCAAATTTGGAAAACTCAACAGTGGCCACAGGATTGGAAAAGATCAGTTTACATTCCAATTCCAAAGAAAGGCAGTGCCAAAGAATGTTCAAACTATCGCACCATTGCACTCATTTCTCATGCTAGTAAAGTTATGCTTAAAATCCTACAAGCTAGACTCCAGCAGTATGTGGATCGAGAACTACCAGAAGTACAGGCAGGATTTCGAAGAGGCAGAGGAACTAGAGATCAAATAGCCAACATACGCTGGATCATGGAGAAAGCTAGAGAGTTCCAGAAAAACATCTACTTCTGCTTCATTGACTATGCTAAAGCCTTTGATTGTGTGGATCATAACAAACTGTGGCAAGTTCTTAAAGAGATGGGAGTACCAGAACATCTTATTTGTCTCTTGAGAAACCTATATGCGGGCCAAGAAGCAACAGTGAGAACTGGACACGGAACCACTGATTGGTTCCAAATTGGGAAAGGTGTCCGGCAAGGCTGTATACTGTCGCCTTGCCTATTTAACTTATATGCAGAGCACATCATGAGAAAGGCAGGGCTAGAGGAGTCAAAAGTTGGAATTAAGATTGCTGGAAGAAATATCAACAACCTAAGATATGCAGATGATACCACTCTAATGGCAGAAAGTGAAGAGGAACTGAAGAGTCTCTTGTTGCGAGTGAAGAAGGAGAGTGCAAAATTTGGGTTGAAACTAAACATTAAGAAAACCAAGATCATGGCATCCGGCCCTCTCAATTCCTGGCAAATAGATGGGGAAGAAATGGAGGTAGTGACAGATTTTATTTTCCTGGGCTCCAAGATCACTGCAGATGGGGACTGTAGTCAAGAAATTAAAAGACGCTTGCTCCTCGGGAGGAAAGCCATGGCAAATCTAGACAGCACACTAAAAAGCAGAGACATCACCCTGTCAACAAAAGTGCGTATAGTCAAGGCTATGGTCTTCCCAGTTGCAATGTATGGCAGTGAAAGTTGGACCATAAGAAAGGCTGAGCGCAAAAGAATTGAGGCCTTTGAACTCTGGTGCTGGAGAAGACTCCTGCGAGTCCCTTGGACTGCAAGGCGATCAAACCGGTCAGTCCTAGAGGAGATCAACCCTGACTGCTCTTTAGAAGGCCAGATCCTGAAGCTAAAACTCAAATACTTTGGCCACCTAATGAGGAGGAAGGACTCACTGGAGAAGAGCCTAATGCTGGGAAAGATTGAGGGCAATAGAAGAAGGGGACGACAGAGAATGAGGTGGCTGGATGGAGTCACTGAAGCAGTAGGCGTGAGCTTAAATGGTCTCCAGAAGATGATAGAGGACAGGAAAGCCTGGAGGAACATTGTCCATAGGGTCGCGATGGGTCGGACACGACTTTGCAACTAACAACAACAACAACTAATTAACAAAGCCTGCCAAATATTCTTAGAGATCTACCTATCATCTGCAAATAACTCATACATTCTGTATTTGGCTCCATGTGTTTTACAAATTATTATTTAGGTTGTTGGGATTATGTACTTTTGTATAAACCTTTCTTCAAATGCCTTTCCCCCAAGAGATGTATCTTTTTTTTTAATGGCAGAGCAAAGACTGTGTGACACGAACATCTGAAAAAGAAGACAAATAAGAGATTAAGCATTTTCTAATCTAATCCTGGTCCATATCAAAGCCTTAATGGCATGCTTCTTCATTTTTAAGAGTATTACTTAGTCATTAACAAATTGTTATCATGAACCACTAAATTTCCAGTTTATGTGAAAAGGGCAGAAAAGGGTATCCTGGTTAGATCCATTCACCTGAGAAACACTTTCTGCTGTATCAGCAGGTGCTGGAAAGCAATTTGGGAAAGGAGGTGTTGCATTTAATTAATTATAGTATTCCTGAAAAATCCAGAAATTCCTGCAAGTTCTAAGTCAGCAGGTGACATTAGATGGTCACATGAGCAGTTCAGGAACTGCTCTCAGTCTATGTGGTGGAATGTAGTCTGGATTCCCAGGAGGGAGGGGCTGCATTCCAGAGAACCAATAATTTGCAAAGTTTAGATTGATTGGGAGAAAGAGGGTTAAGACAGCTCCTTAAAAATTCTCAGAGTTTCTCTTTAATGATGCTTTAGTTTGGCAACATTTCTGTCTTCTGGAACAATAAAAAGAACTGTTTTGAGGTGATTTAACATATCTTTCTTGATTTTGGAGCTGAACTATTATGCATGAAGAATACATCTCTGTTGCAACTATGAATTCTCATCTGAAGTTTTATGACTGCTGCCTGATTTTTATGAGACCTTCTCCCTCACCCCCAAAATCTCTTCAAAGAGAGAACTTAGATAACTGGAGTTAGAAGATGTAGACTTAACAACTAGATTAGCAACCACAAGGGTTACTAATTTAACAACTGCACAGGTTTGCTTAACAACTGTGGCAAAATAAGTTGTAAAGTGGGACAAAACTCACTTAACAATTCTTGCTGAGCAACAGAAATTTTGGGCTCCTTGTGGTCATAAGTTGAGGTGTATCTGTATTCTTGAATGAGACCTGGATGGAGAAAAAGGCTAAGAATCTGAGACAGCCAAGAGAGAGAAGGTTATGCCTTCCCCCACTAAGGCATGAAACTGTCACCAACATTGGACCATTTCAACCCTATTGAAGTCACTGCAGTTGGCCATCAGTGGGAACCAAATTGGTGATATGGTGCTGCTGAAAGCCTGGGTCCTGTGTTTTATGTACATACAGTTCAATAATAGGTGAGTCTGTTTTAAGTTTGTCTTGTTTCTTGGCTTGTTTGTCATTGGTTTATAGGCCATTCCACTCAGAACCAACTGTGAACAGCATGCAATTCCTCTTCTGTAAGTCACAACAAAGGACAATATTCAGCATAATCAATAAAGGTAAAGGTAAAGGTTCCCCCGCACATGCGTGCTAGTTGTTTCCAACTCTAGGGGCCGGTGCTCAACTCCGTTTCAAAGCCGAAAAGCCAGTGCTTGTCCGAGGACGTCTCCGTGGTCATGTGGCTGGCATGACTAGATGCCAAAGGCGCACGGAACGCTGTTACCTTCCCACCGTAGTGGTCCCTATTTTTCTACTTGCATTTTTACGTGCTTTCAAACTGCTAGGTTGGCAGAAGCTGGGACGAGTAACAGGCGCTCACTCTGCTACACGGCACTCGGGAATCGACCTGCCAAACTGCCGACCTTCTGATCGACAAGCTCAGTGTCCTAACCCACTGAGCCACTGTGTCCCTTCGCATAATCAATAATGTTGCTTAAATCCAACCTTCGCACACCATGGTTTAGAGCTTAGTGCTATATGTAAACCTAGCTTATATAGTTATTTAAATAATATGCTCAACCATCCATCTCACAGCTGTGGCTCTGGGTGGCATGCAGAATTAAAACCCATAATTAAGCAATCCAAATAATAGATGCCCAAGATTGCAGGCAGTAATTGTTATGCAAATAAACCATGGTTTTAAAAAAAATCATGCTTAGCATCTAAACACACTCACTGTTCTTTTGTGCTTAGGAGAGTTTAAATATTGTAAATGTTTTTTTTCCCCTTAGGGCAGGGGTGTCAAACTTGCAACATTATGTGATGTGTCGCGACGTATCGCGACTTTTTCCCCCATTGCTGGCAATGGGGTGGGTGCGGTTTCACCAAGATGCATCTGTCCCATGGGCCGGCAGTTTGACACCCCTGCTTTAAGGGAAGGATTCTTTCAGATCAGCGGCAGAGCATCCTGAGAAATATCAGGGCAACTTCTTCCTGTCAGTTCCACACATTGCCATTCTAAAGGAAGTTTTTCCACATGCCTAAAGCCAAAGGGCCAGTCCTTCTCATCTGAGAGCTAAAGAGTTCACCTAGCTACTTTAAAATTCAGGCCAATGGTGGCCGTCAGTAGGAACCAGATTGATTATATGCCATCACTGAAAATCTTCCTAACTTTGTTCTGTGTAGATACAGTTCAGTTATAAAGCTAGTAACAGAATAACAGAGTTAAAAGGAACCTTGGAGGTCTTCTAGTCCAACCCTCTGCTCAGGCAGAAAACTGTATACCTTTTCAGACAAATGGTTGTCCAATCTCTTCTTTAAAAAATTCCAGTGATGAAGCACCCACAACTTCTGGAGACAAGTCATTCCACTGGTTTATTATTCTCAATGTCAGGAAATTTCTCCTTAGTTCGAGGTTGGATCTCTCCTTGATTAGTTTCCATCCATTGCTTCTTCTCCTGCTTTTAGATGCTTTGGAGAATAGGTTGACACCCACCCCCTCTTTTCTTTGTGGCAGCCCCTTAGATATTGGAATACTATTATCATGCCAAATCCTCAACTTATGGCCATGACTGGGACCAAAAAATCCATTGCTAAAGGAGGAGATTGTTAAGTGAGTCTTGTCCAGTTTTATGACCTTTTTGCCATGATTGTTAATCAAATTACAGTTGTTAGGTGAATCATATGTCCTCAAGTGAATCTGGCTTCCAGCACTAACTTTGCTTATCAGATGTTCACTGGAAAGGTCATAAATGGCCATCATGTGACCCTGAGATGCTGCAACCACTGTAATACTTGTTAACTGACAAACACCTGAATTTTGAGCACATATCCTTAGGAATACATCAACAGTTGTAAGGACAAGGATTGTTTGTAAGTCATTTTTATTTAGTGTTGTGGTAAATTTGAATGGTTGTAAGCAGAGGACAACCTGTATTGGAATTTGGAGTCATAGTAAACTGTAATAGGCTGTTTTGAGCTTTCAGTTAATTAATGATTTTGTAGGAGTCACCAGTAAAAGTTTGACAAAATAAAACAAAGAACACACTAGCAAGTGGCAGAAATTGCACCAGCTCATAACGAAACACTTCAAAACATGATACAGATGTCCCTTTGGGGGAAGTAATCACATTTGTAAATATTGCAATCAGCCCACCTCTTGTTTTGCACAATGATCTCCAATTAATTTCCCATATCACTGCATAACTAAATGTGTGATTAAAAAAAAAGCAGGCACATATTTGCTAATATTTTGCTATGTATTACATCATTAAACAAGAAATATTTAATTCATTTTACTTTCCTTTTTTTTAAAAAAAAAGTTTCTTCAAATCTGTTACTGCAAAAAGGATTTTTTAATTAAACCTTCATTTAAAAGCTATGTTGCTCAAATACACAGCTCCAAGAATGACTGTGACATTTTCAGTCCAAGGCTTAAACAGATCAAGGGACCTTTTCACTGTGTGATAGTCAAAATTAAAGTAATTCCATTCATAAAATGTATAGGGCATTATTTCCAATTTAACATACACTGGGAAATTATGTTATAGATCTAGGATAATTCAAAATCAGACTTTGAGGAAGATGGGTGGTTCAGAAATGTGAAAAATGTATAAAGAAAATTACAATGCACTTTGCTAGCACAAATAAATATGTAGGACTAAAACATGTATGTGATAGGTTCTTTGGGATTTAAGGACAAGAGGCTCAAACCAGGATGAAATGCATATATATATATATATATATATATATATATATATATATATATATATATATATATATATATATATATATATATATATATATATATATAAAGGTAAAGGTTTCGAACTGCTAGGTTGGCAGAAGCTGGGACGAGTAACAGGCGCTCAGCTCAGCATCCTAACCCACTGAGCCACCGTGTCCCTATATTGGTCTTACTGCTAGGAAAATCTCCTTAGTTCTAGGTTGCTTCTCTCCTTCGTTAGTTTTGAACCATTGTTTCTTGTCTTGCCTTCTACTGCTTTGGAAAATAGTTTGACCCCTTCGTCTTTGTAGCAGCCCCTCAAATATTGGAATATTCCAATCATGTCTCCCCCTAGTCCTTCTTTTTCTTAGACTAGACACACCCAATTCCTGTAACCATTCTTCATATTTTTAAGCCTCCAGTCCCCTATAATGCAATGCTGGCTGGGGAATTCTGAAAGTTGAAGTCCGCAATGTCTTAAATTTGTCAAGTTTGAGAAATGCTATTTTAGATGAAACAACTAGCTAACAAAGCAAGAGAGATCCTGTGGCTCAGAGGTAAAAACAACTGCCTAATGTGCAATCAGCCCAGGTTCGAATCTCAGAAGGGTATGGCTGACTGATGAAAACTAATAAGTTTGAAATGCATATCAGTCTCCCTTAATTCTTTGTTAGCAATTTATACAAATATATGAGCTGTCACCAGTGTGACTACTGCCTGTTCGATGGCCTTCAAGATAGGCTGAAACAGGAAATAAAGATTTGTCCCATGTTTGGGGCCTAGCAAGGTAATCTAAATAGTTAACAAGCATTTGACACATATCTCCCCTTGCTTCTCAAGCTAACAAAGCAAGAGAGATCCTGTGGCTCAGAGGTAAAAACAACTGCCTAATGTGCAATCAGCCCAGGTTCGAATCTCAGAAGGGTATGGCTGACTGATGAAAACTAATAAGTTTGAAATGCATATCAGTCTCCCTTAATTCTTTGTTAGCAATTTAAAATTTACACAAATATGAGCTGTCACCGGTGTGACTTGTCCCATGTTTGGGGCCTAGCAAGGTAATCTAAATAGTTAACAAGCATTTGACACATATCTCCCCTTGCTTCTCAAGCTAACAAAGCAAGAGATCCTGTGGCTCAGAGGTAAAAACAACTGCCTAATGTGCAATCAGCCCAGGTTCGAATCTCAGAAGGGT